>NW_024503680.1:423901-645099 GCF_017590055.1 Onychostruthus taczanowskii | reverse complement strand
CCCCAAATAAACCCTCATCTAACCAGCACCCTCAGAAGCCGTGTGGAGTCTCCTTGCCTGCCTGCTGCTGCCAGCCAACTCACAGCCTAGGGGACCCTCCGGGGACACCCCGGGGTGCCCCCACCCCACCCGCAAAATGAACTGCAACACACATCTCTCTCTTCCCTGCATCCCATCCATGCTCCATGTGCTGATCTGTGCCATGCCCAGTTCTGATGGAGGGATCACCCTTCCAAGCAGAGTTTAATCTTAATCTGGCACCCAGATCAGCCTGTTCCACATCCAAAGGCTGGGGACAAATGGCATCTACGGTTTGATCTGGACACAGCATTGATTTTATTTCTCTTTACATGTGTGGGGCACAGCAGGAGGGCTCCTCCTTGGTGGGAGGCAGGGACAGGCGCTGTCCCCCCCAGCCGTGTCCCATCACCCCAAGGTAAGAGAGGTCATTTCTCTCATTGCTTATCTACACCACATCTCTTGAAGTACTTGTAACATAGTTTAATCTTTCTCCAGTCCTGCAGTGCTGCTTGGTGGAACGTTGGGTGTAAAGACTAATCTTCTGCTCAATCAATTATCTTTCTCCACACTTCACCCCTCCCACCCCCAACCCACAATCCTTGGTGGCTTCTCAGCATGGGCACAAACACTGACCCTACAGCTGAGGCTTCATCTCCAGATGTTCACTCTCAATTTCAGGTCTCACTTAAGTCTTCACCTTAAATTCATTTAAAAGCTTCCTTCAGTCTGCCTGTGACCTGCTCCCACCTATTGGGGTGTCCCCCTCTGTGACACCCACTGCTCCCACACCCCACAAACATCCTAACTTCACCCACAGGTGATGTTCTCTTCTAGCAAGGTCCAAAAAACAGGACAGAACCATACTAAGGGCTTGCTTTGGAATTTATTTATGGAGGAAGTTCTGTATTTAACCCCCCAGCAGCATGGCGGAGATGGTCTGTATTATTGCATGGTTACGGAAACATGGAGAGGAGCTGCTGTGGAGGGTGATTTTAGCCTGGAACAGCAGGGAGAGAAAAGCCATAAAGACTCTCGGAGGAAGGTGGCTTCTGGAAAAGGAGCGCCAGCAAAGGCGAGGTGAGGGAGCCTGGGAGGCCTCACAGAGCTGAGCAGGCCTTGGAGAGGCCCAAAGGAAAGATGGGGACAGAGTGTTAAGCAGGGCCTGTGCAGAGAGGAGAAGGGGGCATGGCTGACAACTGAGGGGAGGAAGATGATTTTTTTCCAGTGTGGCTGGTGAGACATTGGCACAAACTGCGGATGGCCCATCCCTGGGAGCATTCAACATCAGGCTGCATGAGCAACCTGGTCTGCAGGGACGTTGCTCCACATGGAGTGGGATGATCTTTAGGGTCTCATCCAAGTCAAACCATTCAAGGATTTGATCATTCCATGATCCCTGTACTGTGGAGTGGCCCTAGGACTTCTGCCGCCGGGGCACTCGGCCCGCAGCTTCCACAGGGTTTGCAGCTAAGTTAGTAACACTTTACAAATACCCTGTGCCCCACTGTGAGACAGAGAGTAAAGCAAGACCCTCACTGACTCTGCTCTGCGCCTTGTGGTCTCGTCTGAGCCCAGGGAATCAGCCCTGCAGAGCAGATGCTTTGACATGTGCTGGCATTTCCAGCCAGGAGCTGCTGAGAAGCTTTGGGAGGGTGGGGAGCAGCCCAGGGTGGGTGCTGAGGACAGCCAAGAGGCCACAAAAGGGACACTGGAACGGTGTGACAGAGCTCAGAGACAAGTCCCACGGAAAGGTTGCTCTGCCTACACCAAGACAGTCCCTCTCACAGTCCCAGAAAACATGACATCTTTTGACTTTACCCTTGAGAAGGCAACAAAGTCAGAAACCAAGGGATTCGGCTGACCTCCCTCTTTGCCTGGCCTGCTGCTGTGCTCCCAGCACCATGCCCTGCCTGCTGCAGAGCCAGGACACTCCCCACAAGCTGCCTGCAGGGAAACACCACGGTCTGGCAGCAGTTTGCTCGGCTTCCCCTTCCCAAAACAGAACCATCTCCAACCTTTCCTGTCCCAGGACAATTCAATCTCTGCCTCTTCCAAAGCTCATTTCCTACAAATCACTGATCAAAAATGTGCATTCCTGTCCCAGTGGAGATACAGTGCTATTCCAGGGAGGGGGGTACCCCCTGACTGCCCGGGCAGGCTGGAGTAAAGTGATGCTGGTGTGGAACAGAGACTCCCTCTGAGACATCTTCCTGATACAGCCTGGCAGAGACACCCAAGAGGATATGGAAGTGGATATGGATAGTGAAGAGAGTATGGAAGTAGATGTAGAAGAGACTGTAGAGGAGATGGAGGTCAGTGAGGTAGGGGAGCTGGAGGAGATGATGGAGGTTGATATGGAGGAAGAAATGGAGGACATGGAGGTCGATGAGGAAGATGAGGAGGAGCCCATGATCCTGGGATGAAGATGGAGCCCCAGCAGCAGCACAGGCAGGTGCTGGCCGTGCCCTGCCCACAGGCAGGCTGGGTCCCCTGCTGCCAGGCTGGGGCTGGGCTGGGTGGCCCCGCTCAGGGACACGGTGCCCAGGGGGCTCTGGGCTGTGGTGCCACAAACACCACCCTGGCCCTGGGCTTGCTTTGGGCCACGCCAGCCCCGTCCCAGTGCCTGGGGCCCAGCTCCCAGCCCAGCTGGGCTCAGGGCTGGTGGCAGAGCCCCACTGTGCCAGCGTGTGCCAGCCTGGGGGCACAGGGAACAGCCCCCAGGGCTGGGCTGGAATGGCCTCGAGCTGCTTCCCGCTCTTCCAGAACTGACAGAGATGCTGGACACAGTCCCTTCTGTATATATGGTCTATAAGGTCTAGTTAGGTTCCTCTGTAAATATGATTTTACTGTAAATGCGTTTCATAGGTTGTTGTTGCTATAAAGAATATTATAATGTAAATGCATTCTGTAGTTAGTTGTTGTTGCTGTTGTTCTGTAAATACATTGTCCTTGTTTGTCACAGCCCAGCTTTCTCTGCATTTGCTTTGGACATAAGCAGCATTTGCAGAGTTGTGGTTTCCACTTTCTCTGGATTCCTGGGGCTGGAGGTCCCTGGGGGTGCTGGCACGGGCACCCCGGGGCTGGGGGTCCCTGTGCACAGGGGGTCCCACTGACAGAGGTCCCTCTGTCCCCGCAGTTGCTCTGCACACATTTGGTGTCTGTAGGGGCGAATCCCAGTGGTTCCTGGCCCATGGGAGCCCATGAAGGAGCAGGGCTGAGCCCGTGTGGTCCTGCAGAGCCTCAGCCACGGCTCCTCCTTTGGTGTCCCCAGTGCCACCAAGGCTGTGCTGGGCTGTGGGCACTCCCTGCTCCAGGCACCCCGAGGGGCTGGAGCCAGCCCAGAAGGGAGTCTCAGTGCATGGGCCTCTGGCTTGGGCTCAGGCTCTAGGAAGCCTTGGGGACAATCTGGGCTGTGTGGGCACCCCCAGGGTGCTGCAGGCCCAGCCTCAGCTGCAGGGAGCCAGTGTGGCATGGCTGCTCTGTCCCCATGGGCAGGGTTTGCTTTGGAGCCTGTGCTTATGGGAGCACAGGGAGCTCTGAGCTGGGCTGGGCATGGACTCATGGCACAGGGAGCTCTGAGCTGAGCCGGGCACAGACCCACGGCACAGGGAGCTCTGAGCTGGGCTGGGCACGGACCCACGGCACAGGGAGCTCTGAGCTGAGCTGGGCATGGACCCATGGCACAGGGAGCTGTGAGCTGAGCCGGGCATGGACCCATGGCACAGGGAGCTCTGAGCTCAGCCTGGCATGGACCCATGGCACAGGGAGCTCTGAGCTGAGCTGGGCACGGACCCACAGCACAGGGAGCTCTGAGCTGAGCCGGGCATGGACCCATGGCACAGGGAGCTCTGAGCTGAGCCGGGCATGGACCCATGGCACAGGGAGCTCTGAGCTCAGCCTGGCATGGACCCATGGCACAGGGAGCTCTGAGCTGGGCCGGGCACGGACCCACGGCACAGGGAGCTCTGAGCTGGGCATGGACCCACGGCACAGGGAGCTCTGAGCTGAGCTGGGCACGGACCCACAGCACAGGGAGCTCTGAGCTGGGCCGGGCATGGACCCATGGCCCAGTCCTGCTGCCCCTTGCAGCTGCTCTGGGCTGGGGGCCGTGACAAGAGGAGCCCCAGGATTTTGTCCTGCCAGATCCCTTCAGCCTCCATAAGGAACTGCCGCTGGCAGCAGGACTGCCCAGTGCAGTCATTCCTTTCATTTTATCCCTCATCATCTAAGTGTGCTTAGTTCCTCTCCAGGGATAACACAAAATTCCCTGCTGGTGCTCATGAAGCTGCAGCCCCTCCTGGGCTCATCCCTGCCCCAGCTCTGGGGTCCTGAGCATGGGAAGCACCTGGAGCTATTGGAGGGAGTGCAGAGGAGGCCCCAGAGATGCTGCAGGGGCTGGAACCCCTCTGCTCTGAGGAAAGGCTGAGAGAGTTGGGGCTGCTCAGCTGGGAGGAGAGAAGGCCCAGGGGAGGCCTCCCTGGCTGGGGACAGGGCATGGGGGTGTCCCTGGGCACGCAGCCCAGCCCTCTCCTTAAGCAGAAAAAAGAAAGAAAAACAAAATTAAATGAGCAAAGAAAAGGGGGAAATGTGTTTATTTGTGTATCAAGAACTTGGGGTGAAAGAATGAACCAGGTGTCCTCAGGCTCTTTTTGTGATGCAAAGGATAGGCACAATAAACCCAGGTACTCATTAGCTGTGGAATCCCCATATTTCCTTGGAGGCCAGTGCTGGGGACAGCCAGATGCCCATGTTGGGGACACTAGCCCTGTGGCCTCCAGGGCTTTCTGATGTTTCAGAGCATTTTTCCCCCAGCTTGTTTTCCTGCTGGCAGATGAACAGCTTCCAGGCCATTTCCACTCTCCGAGGCAAGGCATCAGAGGGGTTTAATGCAAGTTGTGATTAAATGTCTCTGTCTTTACACACAACCCTAAACTAATAAAGGAAAGCTGAACTCCTGGTAAAAATCATTGGATCACTTTGCACTTTAGGCTTTAATTTTTATTAAGCTTTGATTTTTATCAGGATTTAATTTTATTTGGATCATCTGACTTTTAGGAGATACATCAAGCTTTCATTTTTATCAGACAGGAGCTGCTGGTGGAAGCTCAATGTGCTGATCATGGGTGGGTTCTTGTGAGGGTGGTGGGTGTCTCACTGCATTCCCTGGCCCAGACAAGCTGCTGTTGGTCCAAGTGTCCTGAACCAGAAGCCTGATGAGAAGAAAGGCTTATGGGAAAAAAAAAAGTTTCAATAAAACCTTTGAGTGCTTGTTATAAATGTTGGGAAGAGATGCTGAATATTCCTTACTCCCCAGGTAAAGCTAGAAGAGTCTTTTAAGCATGGAGCTGAGAATGGCAGATTGGCTGGGGAAGAAGATGATGCTAAGACATGGACACTGCCCACCACGGCAGCAGAGGAGCGAGCCCTCACACCCCATGAGGACACCCTGGTGGCTGTGCTGACCCTCTGCCAGGATTCCCTGGGGCTGCTCTGCCTGAGCCCCCCTCGCCTGGCTGTGCTTGTCCTGCCTCCTTCCTCCTGTGGTTGCACTCCCAGAGGGGTGTTTGTGAGGGGCCCTTGGAAAAGCAGATTAATGAGCGAGACATTGAGAATTAAAGCAATCCAAATCCATACACTAAGCAGGGCTGCTGTCAAGTGCTATTCCTGAGGGAGATAATATCCCTTCCCCCTTAATTTCTTAGTAAATCCATTATGATTAATGCTATTACGGTGGGAACACTATTATTATAAATACATGGGTGATGGCAGAGCTGCAGCATTAATAACGCTGGGTATTACTTAACTAATTAGCTGCTGTTTTTGATAGGACTCTTACCCAGCTGCACTAAGCTGAGCCTTGCATTGCAGCCTTCTCTGGGCTGTCTCTGCTGCGAGGACACAAAAAGAGAAGCATCTCCTTCCTTCTGGCCAAAAGCCACCTCCCTGTGGCACTGTCACTCAGCTGAGCACCTAGTGGGTTGGTGGCACCTGTGGAAAGCCTACGACAGTGCTGATGGAGTCTGGAGACCAGTAACAAGTGAAGGAGGGAATGGAAGCAGGAGCTGGCACCTCCAGATGAACCTCAGCCCTTGGGGCTGCCTGTGCAGGGGACACGAGAGGCCCTGCAGCCCATGGGGATCTGGGCCAGTTTGGGAATATTCTCATCCCTCCTTGTGGCCTCATGGCTTCAGAGCTTCTCTGAAGGACTTTCCAACACCTTTTTTCCTGCTTTTCATAGATCTGTAGAATCATTAAGGTTGGAAAAGCCCTCTCTGTTCACTGACTACCAGCTGTTCTCCCAGCACTGCCAGGCCCACCACTAAACCATGTTCCCAAGTGCCACATGCACAGGGGTTTGAAATTCTTCCAGGGATGGAGACTCCACCACTGCCCTGGGCAGCTGTTACAATGTTTGACAGCCCTTTCCATGATGAAATTTTCTCTAACATCCAACCTAAAGCTGCCCTGCTACAACTCGAGGTCTAGTTCATTTATCCTGAGCCCGACTGGCAGCTGGCTCCACTCTCCCTCAGGAATGGAGCAGGCAGGAGCCCTCCTTAGCTGGGGGTGGCTCTGCCTTTTGCTGCTCCTGCCTTTGAGCCCTGTCCCTGCTCCCCAGGGACCCTTTGCTGTCCCCAGGGGATGGAGAGGGCCCTTCCCCTCCTCCATCCCCATCCCCTGCTGCTCCTGACACAAACAGGCCGCAGGGCTCTTTTTCATGCCTTCAAATTAGCGCCTACTTAAAATTCCAATGCAAATACATTTTTAATTTCCTTAATTAAAATTATTTCCTCGTTAGAGCTGAATAATGGCATTTGAAGCATAGAAGTAACGGGGTGTGCCAGGCTGCATGGGAGCCAGGCACTGGTGAGCACAGTGAGGTCCTGGCACTGATGGCATCATGCCCCACATATTTAGGGAGCCAGAATGAGCCAAAGCTCAGCATCCCTGGCATCTCCAGTGAATAAAATTCACCCAAGTGGCAGCTTAAAATGATATCCCAGCTGGTTTTCCAAAGGTTGAGGGTGATGGATTGCTCCCACTGCCTCCCCTCCAGCCCAAAATGGCACCCAGAGGGAATGCTGAGGAGGCTGAGCCCCTCTCACCGTGGGAGACTGTGGGAGTCAGGGTCTGGGGTCAACGTGGAGAAGGTCATAGCATGAGATGGGGTGACCTCCTCCCTGTGTGCTGCTTTGCCCCAAGATGCCTCTGCCCAGAATAACTCTGGGATTTGGCTTTGCAGGGCTTTCTCAGCCTGGAAGTTGTGCTGGTGGGATGCTGGAGAGCTGCGTGCTGGGGCTCTGCTGAACATGTGACAGGGGAGGAAAAGGGAGAATACATGATCATGATCATGATGAAATAAACTGCATTTAACGAGCTCCTGCTGCCCTTACACACCCCAGTGCCAGAGCTCATGGATGGGAGGTTCTGTAGCAAAGAGATGGATTAGTCTCACTGGGATGTCACTGAAAGAGAGAGAAAAGCACAGATTTCCCACTCCAAATCTCGAAACCCTCTCTGCTATTTCTGTCTGAATGCCTCCTATCCCATCCCAAACTCTCCACTCTGCTGTATTTGGGAGTTATTAATGTATTTATTTAAATTAATAATGATTTACTCATTAAAATGCTGCAGATCAGTAGGTTCTTCCTGAAGGAGGAGCGTGTTCAGCTCCAGAGGGTTCATTAGCTGCATGTTGGGATTGGGAGGTGCTGTGCACAGAATGATTTATACACATCCCTGCCACTCGAGCCAATCCAGCCTAGAATAATTCAAAACCAATTCCATAAATCACTTATTAATTATTACTGAAGTATTTAAACAGCAGAGGTGCCTTCCTGTGAATTGTTGGGGTTTATTACCAGCATTTTCTGCACAGACAAAAGAATGTTGATTTTTTTGGTGCATCCTGAGTGCAAGAAGATCCAAATCTTTGGAGTCACCCTGCTCTGCCCGGCTGGGGTTTGAGCAGAGCCTGTCACTGCAGCCCCAAGCCTGACCACAGCATGTGTGCCTATTCCCTGAGTAACGAGCAGGTATCCTAATTAATCCTCATTTCCAGTAGCAGCCCGAAGGAGCTGCAAGATGAGCACAGTGCTGTTTGATGCAGATGAACTGTGCTTTGGTGGGAATTCAATTACACAGCTTTTCCTTGCTGAACATAATGCATTTGGACGATACAGTAGTTTCTGTGTTAATGAGATGCATTTTCACTGCTGTGAAGTCTGTATTTCTCCCTGCACTTAGTGCACAGCATCCACATTAATTACAGTTCCAGTGGAGAAAAACCCACAGAGTTACTACCTGCATTTTCCTCCTGGTAATAGCAGTTTCCTTACATTGCCAGGAACATTATGGATTCACTTCTCAGCCACATTTTATACCAAACAACTTGATTGTGATAGTAGGGAGAAAACAACTCTCTTCCCTTTGGCTGCTCAGGCTGTGCTCTAAAAGGGTCATTTAGAGGGGGGATGAATCAGATGCATTCAAGTCAGAACATCCTCGGAATAAAAGCATTTCTGGAAGTTGTTTTAAGAGGGTTTTGTGAGACATATGGAGCTCAAGGTGGAATGTAACCAACAGCTGATGGGCTCACACAAAATGGAGCATCCCCTGGGATGGGGGGCTGTGTCTGGCTGGAGCCCACCCCTGCAGGGCACTCCCCAGACCTGGAGCCAGCATGGGAAACCACAGGTATTTTATTCCAAGGAATGAACACATTGGTACTTTGGTTTCTTTCTTGGTTTTGAGAGTTTTCAAACTCCCAAACCTGACAGCATGGAGTTTCCCTGATACTTCTCCAGCAGAATTTGTACATTGGGGGATATCCCACTACTTGCTGCAAAACCCCACATTTTGGCCACAGATTTTGTTGTCACCTTCCCTGGAAGTGTTCAAAAAACAAGTATTTGTGGCACTTGGCAATACAGGGAACGGTGGTGTTTGGTTCAAAGTTGGACTTGATCTTGGAGGTCTTTTCCAACCTTAATGATCTTGTGATTCAATGGAAAGCTGAGCAGTTGTAGGTGTGTAAAGCAGGAGTTCCCAGGGAATAGCACTACAGAGATATTTAATAAAAAAGTGAACAAAAGTGTTGTAGCATTTTGTATAAATCTCTCTGTGACCTTCATTTAACACCACTGCCTCCTCACCTGTTAATAGCTGGAAATCCCTTGTAGCCTCTTTTATGCTTCTTGGCAAGAGGCATGGAAACAATTAACAGTTATTAACAGTTATTTCTGTTAATCATACATGTCTTTATTCAGGTATTCACATATCTCCCTTTGTTTAAATCTCCCCTTCCTCTCAGGAGTTGAAACTCCCTGAATATTGGATGTGGTTAAAAATATAATGATGTGCACAAAGTCTTGGCTTCCCCAAGGAGCAACTGTGCAGGAGGAGGGGAAACCACAGTGGGATTTGGGGCTGTTGTGGTGGGCATGGATGGCAGAGGGGCTTTAGGAAAAGGATTTGCATGGAGTACTGGGGAGAGAGGTCCTTGATCTTTGTGTCCAGCTGAGTGCATCTGAGGAAAAAGAAGTGAGAAGGATCTCATCCCATTTTTTCCTTCATTTCTTTGAAAATGAACATTGCCCTTTTTCCAAAAAGGCTTCTTTATTTATATTTTTCCCAAAAAAGGCTTCTTTATTTTCTTCCCCCCCCATTTTGATACTGGTTTTTAAAGCAAAACCAGGAGCTCACCCTCTCACGCTCACAGTGCAGTTCCCTGACAGCTTCCAGCAAGAATTTCAGAGGAAATCACCTTTTTCTGGAGCTTTGAGCTCTTCTGCTGTGGTGGAGGCTTTCAGAGCAATGGAGCAGGTGTAACACATGAAAAGTGTGAATCCTTCTGAAAACCAGAGCTGTGTTTCAGCCACCCCAGCCCTGGTGCTGCTCTGCTCTTTCAGAGGTTGCAGTGCTTGCAAGCAACACCTTTTGCAGCACCCAGTATTTCCAAGTCAAAAACTATCCAGAGGATTAAAAAAAAAAAAAAAAAAAGAGAATCCCTGTCTGTTTACTACCTTCCTGCTTGTAAATGCACCTGAACTGTGTTTTTATGGTGTCCCTGCAGCAGCAACAGCTGCAAATGGACTCACTTACAGATGGGGCAATCGTGAAGCACAAGTCTCTGGAAATCCTCCAGGAGAGACTGAGAATCCCTGTCTGTTTACTACCTTCCTGCTTGTAAATGCACCTGAACTGTGTTTTTATGGTGTCCCTGCAGCAGCAACAGCTGCAAATGGACTCACTTACAGATGGGGCAATCGTGAAGCACAAGTCTCTGGAAATCCTGTGACTCCAGGAGCCAGATCTTCCCCAAATGTGGAGACAGGAATAAACCCAGGGAGCCTTGCACTAGATGGAGCTCCAGGACAGCTGGCTCTCCTCAGTGCACAGCTCCTGCTCCTGCCCAGCACTGCAAGGTGCCTGACACAGGGAGCTGCTGGGGGTGGCCTGCACCAGGACATCGGTGACCACCCACCCTGCCAATCCCAGCAAAGCCCCCAGGATGCCTTTAGCTGATATTGTTTGGTGCCTCCAGGATGGTTTGGCTGCCTGCAAAAACAAAAAATTCACAGAATTCACAGAATTCACAGAATCACTGTGATTATTTTTATTGCTCTTCTGAGCACAGTGCTACTGAGGGGCTCAAGAAATGGAAGCATTGTATATTAAGTGAAGGTCTTGGGCTGTACAGAGGCTGGTGTTGGAATGGGGTATCTCTCTGGTTTAAGGAGTGTCTGGTATTCAGTATGGCCCCTCAGTAGGAGAGTAGGACAGGTATAAAGCAGGTTTTGCTCTCTAAGAGCAAAACTATTGCTAAGATCAGCTATTCCTGTGGGGAGCAGGGAATTGTGTCTCAGCCAAAGCTCTGCTTCCAGGGAAGGCTCCAAGCCCAGCTCTGGGTTATTTTTTAGATGAAACTTTGCTAATTTTGTGGCTGTTTTTGTGTGCCACTGAAAACTTTCATGGAAACATGGGAACTATGCCTTGGCTGAGGATGGGGGAGGAGGGAGCTGCTCCTTGGGGTGAAGGCTGGTCATCCCTGGGGCTGGCTCTGAGCAGGGCTGGGGATGGCCCCGCTGGATGATCTCCCTTTGGGTGCTGGGAAGGAAGAGCCAGAGGGGTTCTTTAATCTGGACCAAAAGCTGAGTGCCTGTGCCTGGGCTGGGAGTTTGGCTGAGGTCCTGCTGCTCAGATCCTGTCCTGCTGCAGGTGGAGATAGGGATGGGGAGGGCTGGAGCACCTCTGATCTCTAGAGACAGACCTGGAGAGCTAGGGAAGAGGGGAGTCCTCAGAGCCCCTTCCCATGCCTGAAGTGGATTATAAAAAAGAGAAAGAGGGGCTTTTCATAGGGGCAGACAGTGACAGGACAAGGGGAATGGTTTTAAACTGAAGGAGGATAAGCTTAGATTGGATATTGGGAAAAAAATTTTATTCCGGGTGGCAGGCCCTGGCACAGGGTGCCCAGAGCAGCTGGGGCTGCCTCAGCATCCCTGGAAGTGTCCAAGACCAGGCTGGACAGGGCTTGGAGCAGCCTGGGACAGTGGAAGGTGTCCCTGCCCATGGCAGGGGGTGGGACAGGGTGACCTTTAAGGTCCTTCCAGCCCAACCCATTCTGGGGTTCCAAGAGCAGTTTCTTACCTGGAACACATCTGCCTTTGCTGAGCTTTTCTGGGAAGTGGGTGTGAAGCCCAGCCCTGTGTCCTAAGTCATCCCAGGCTCCTCTAATCCCTCCCACCTTTCTCCCCCCAAACTTAAGTCTTCTCCAGGGTTTTTGTTGCAAAGAGCCCCCAGCCATGTGCTCAGCCTGCCTGAACTTCTCTGTTCCTTCTTCCCACGTCTCCTGCACTGAGGATCTCAGCTGGGAGGAGGCAGGACCTTGCAAATGCCATATGCCCAGGGTTGTGCCACTGTGCTTTCCCACAAGCACCGAAATCTCATCAGCAACCTGCTCAGACACAAGTGCCAGCCCCGCTTCCTCACCAGAGGGGAACAGAGATTTGCATCTATTTCAGAGGCAGCCGTGATTTTGATTCTTTTTGTGAGATTAATTGAACCATGACACGTTTTCTGGCTCACCAGCTCCAGAGCTGTGGCCGTAGGAATTCTTCTTCTTCTCCTTCTTGGAAGCAGATGGCAATTTATTCCATAGTCATGTTGGAATAATGTGTGTTTCTGTGCCTCTCTGGCTGGATGGTCAATAGGGAGCAGTCCATCTTCATGTGATTTTAAATATCTTGGAGGACCCAAATGCACAGAGCTGCACTTGGGGACTTCGTGTAGATTTGTGATCCTTTTTAGAGGAGCTGAGGCCATAAAATAGTGACTGGAGTTCAGGGGGCCATAAATAGCATGTTTTCAACTGTGGCAGTTCTAACTTTGCTTGACTGCTGTTCATGTTATTTAGAGGGAAATGGACACATTTGGGTTATTTAAACAGTCCAAGATGGGCGGAGGAAGGAGTTCTGATAATGGAATAAACTGCACAAGGCTTGGAAAGCAGCTGAATGTCCTCTAGAAGAAAAAAAAAGTTATTTTTAGGCCTTTCTAGTGGTTTATTTATGGAGAGAGCTCCTGCACTCTGGAATGGGGCTGGGTTGGTGGGAAGAGCATCTCTGCCTTCATAGGAGTCACATGCCATGTTTTAATGATTTTTGGTGGTGACTGTGGGTGAAAGTCAGGTTTTCCATAGTTCAGAGATGGAAAAGAGATGGAAAAAGCATGAGGTGGGTCTAAGATAAGCCCAGCTCTGGCACTTCTTGCTCCTCTGCAAGGTCAGCTCTCTATTTTTTGTTTTAGGGAGTCAAATCATACATATGAATTACTTCTTGTACAAAGTTTTCGATTGTCAACAGAGTGATTTGTGAATAAATGTTTTCATTACTTGGCTGGCTCCATGGATGGATGAATAATATCCATCAAATAAATTATTCATCCCTTTCTCTCCTTGCCATCATCAGATAAATTCCTTGTGATTTATATTTGTTCATTATTCATCTGGCTATGAGGAGCAGACATTTTAGAGATGGTTTAGGAGCTAAGTCTGCTTTATGGAGCCCAAGAAAGGAGCTCTGGTTGATGCTGGGGTCTGTATCCACACAAACCTCATCCCATGGAGTCCCAGTGGCCTCCGCGTGCTCCGAGTGGCTCCATGGGTGATGAGAGTCCCCAGGGGCTGAGCTGAGGGCAGAGCCCTCATTCCTGAAAGAAATCTGCTGTGTTTAGTGGTGGAGAGGAGGGGAATGACCAGTCTTTGTGGCAGTTTTTTACAGATTTTACACAGCACACAGCCTGAGGCTGCAGAGCTTCCTTCCTTCCTTTCCCAGTCAGGGAAGTGCCCCTGACAAAGCCACAGCAGCCTGGCAGAGCCCTCATTCCTGAAAGAAATCTGCTGTGTTTAGTGGTGGAGAGGAGGGGAATGACCAGTCTTTGTGGCAGTTTTTGCAGTATTTTACACAGCACACAGCCTGAGGCTGCAGAGCTTCCTTCCTTCCTTTCCCAGGCTCCCACATTTCAGCTTCCTCAGGCTGCAAGTGCCAGTGACAAAGCCACAGCAGCCTCCTGCAGAACATTCCAGCAGCAGGGGTGGGGGAAGATTTTTCACTGGTGCCAGAGGAGGATTGGGGGGGAAAGGAATTAGTTTGGCTTCTCTACAAAAAGAAGCAAACCATCACGCCTGAGGCTGCAGAGCTTCCTTCCTTCCTTTCCCAGTCAGGGAAGTGCCCCTGACAAAGCCACAGCAGCCTCTGCAGAACATTCCAGCAGCAGGGGTGGGGGAAGATTTTTCACTGGTGCCAGAGGAGGATTGGGGGGGGAAAGGAATTAGTTTGGCTTCTCTACAAAAAGAAAACCATCAGACAGAAGCTGACTGAAGGGACAGAGATCAGCTGCTCCTGCTCCTGAAGTGACCTGATTTATTAATCTGATTTTCAAGTGTTTTGCTTGAAACTTAACCAATTTCAGGCTTTTGTGACTTTTTTTTTTTTTTCCTCAGTGTTATTTCAGTTCTGAAAAGTGCATCGATGCTTATTTTCTTTTTAAACCACTGGGGAAAGCATCTTTCAATTCCCCAAAAAAAAAAGTCCAAAAAGACAGTATGTTCTTCAAACCATTTTCCTTCTCAAACAGCTCAGGCAGACACAAAATACAGGAAGTTTCACCTTTAAATAAAGAATGAGGAGCTGGAAAAGTTACCTCGATGTGAAAAGCAAGGTGATAACAGCTCTTGTTTGTATCTTTGACTCGAGGATGCTGTGCCAGACCCAGCTGATCCCTGTGAGGGGTTTGCAGCCAGCCCTGGAACACCAGGAAAGCTTTGATTTTTCATTCTCAACATCAAAACCAAACACAAGCCCTGGGATGCAGCTGAAGAGCAGGAATGACAACGGGGGGAAAAGCCCTGGGACTGAGGGGATGAAGGGAAACACATCCTCTGCAGGGAGGGAGGAGGAGGGACATGGCTCAGGGGTTTCTCCCAGTGCTTCCCAGCCCGTGCTGCTCTTCTCAGTGTGTTGTGGTGCAGAGAGGAGCCCAGAGATGCT
This sequence comes from Onychostruthus taczanowskii, assembly GCF_017590055.1. NCBI lineage: Eukaryota > Metazoa > Chordata > Aves > Passeriformes > Passeridae > Onychostruthus > Onychostruthus taczanowskii. The sequence goes on along the minus strand of NW_024503680.1, from coordinate 630,529 downwards.
CTGGGATGATCCTATGGCTCCCATCCCTCCCAGAATACCACACAGCAGTGCCCCACACAGGTTTTGTGTCTATTATGTGCAGGATCTACTTAAATAATCCACTCAGCTACTGCAATCTGTGTGCTTCCTAAAAAAAGAGAATCCCAAAGAAAGAGAATATAGCACCAAGCAGAGGACCTTCCTGCCTGAAGGATCTATTGGAGTATAATTTGTGGAGTGATTGATGTATTTTATTTTTAATGATATTTTTCCCCTCTTGCTTTCTTATCCAGGGAGCACATCAATCTTTGAGCCCTTTCCAGTTCAGAATTGTATTTAAGCAGGAATGGTTTGCCTTGCCCAGCTGGGTGGGAATGGGATGGGGAAAGAGCAGGACTTGCTTGTTTTCTTTGGCTTTGGCCAAATCCAGGGTGCCAGGGAATGCAGGAGCTCTCACTCAGCCTGGTGGGCATCCTGATGGCTGATCCATTACAGCTTGGTGCTGGAGAGGCTGTGAGAGAATTTTGCACAAAATTAAGCCTATTTCAGTGTCCTTTTCAAAGCTCAGCAGGTTTTGGGAGGAATCATGGGGGACAAGAGTGTCCTGAGCCTCAGTCAAGGAGCTCAACTCTTGCCTGGACTTCCTCAGGTTGGCTTTTATATTTTTGTTTTTCTCTTTGACACCAAGAACTTGGAGTTATGTGTAGGATGGAGGGGGTGAGGAGTGTCCCTCTGGCTGCTGTGTGTCCAGGAGTCCCATCTCAGCTGGAGCCATGGCAGACCTGGCTGTGAGTGGCTGCACTTGGGATTCTCCTTGTGCTGCCTCTCTGGTGCCCCAGATCCATTTAACAGCTGGGATTTGCTGGTTTAGGCACATCCCTGCTCTTCCCAGAGGCCACAGGGAGCAGAGGTGTTTTGGGAGGGGGGAAAGCACAGGTGAAGGCAGCACTGGTTATGCTTGGGGAACCTGATGTAAGCACCCCTTCACAGAATCCCAGGATCATTTGGGCTGGAAAAGAACTCCAAGGTCACAGAGTCCAACCTGATCCCCATCTCATCCCCAGCCCAGAGCACTGAATGCCATTTGTGTAACAAATCAACTTGTTTTCTGCAGAGCTGAGTTTTATTGCTGTTGATGCTGTTGTATTTGGGTTCATCGAAAAACATGGAAAATTCCAACCTCCCATGAAGCTGTGAGAGCACAGCACTCCTCTGGCTCGTCCAATATTTCGTAGGATTTTAGCAGGGGGAGTCCCTGGCCTGCGAACTGCATCTTGCAGGCATTCCCTGCACTGACACATTCATTGGGTTGCTGAGCCCTTGGGATACAGAGGTGACACTGAAAAGTTTTGGACTGGGAAAATCACCATCTGCTCAAGGCTGCCTCCAGTCTTAGCCTATTACAGGAGTTCCCTGGGATACATTTGATGAAAATCCCTCTGGTCACCTCAGGTTAAGCAGCAGGCAGTTGCACTGCTCTGTGCTCAGCTGCTGCATCTCCTGCAGGTGTTTAAATAAATCCCATGGATCCAGGCTGGGAGGTGGGAAGGTGAAGCCTGGCAGGGCAGCTGCTCCACGTGTCCCTGCTGCTGGAGAGGTGCAGACCTCTGTCCCAGAGAGCTGTGAGAGGGCAGGAATGTCCCTCACTCACACCCACGCTGGGGCTGGTGTCTCTGCGAAGGGATTTTCCAGCCTGTTGCTTCCTTTCACCTGTGAGTGTTTTGCAGGAATGTCACTTCCCCTGTGTCAGAATAAAGGGAATTATTGATATGTTCCCTATCCTGAAAGGGCAGCTGGTGCCTGGGTGGCCTTGGAAAGGTGAATTTGGGGACACTCACCTTGGAAAGGTGTAGGAATTGTCTTTGAATGGCCCCGGGTATGTGAGGAGGTCCTTAAATCAACAGATTGTTGTTCCACAGTCCTGTCCCTTCTCAGCAGCTCCCACCCATCCCTTGGTGCCCTCCTGGCAGGGAATTCCCCGTGGTCAGCATGGATCTGGGGCCGTGGGGAGGGGTGGACCTTTCCCCATGGAGCTGAGGGTGGCTGGGCAGCCCATGGAGGTGTTTCTCATGGAGCTTTGCAGGGCAGAGCTGCTGGGGTGATCTGCCCAGGGGCTGCTTGCTCTGTCTCTGGAGTGTATGTCAAGATTTTTGGACTTTTTATTTTGCACCCAAGAAAGTGGCAGAGGCTGGACAGGCTGGTGGGGATGCTGAGAGGCAGCTTTCCCTCCGGCAGACCCCGGGGCTGCTCCTGGAAAAACATCATGTTCTTTTGGCTGCAAAGGGCTCCCACACAGAGCTCTATGGGGCTGGGTCACTTTTACCAGGGATGTTTAATCATTTTTCTTTTGCTAACAGGAGCTCCAGGAGGTTTCTGCTGAGACTCCCCTCTCACATGCAGCCCAGGTGTTTCCAGCTCAGCTGCTGGAGCTTTCAGTAACAGCTTTTGTAACACTTGTTTCACCCAGAATATTCTGCAACTCGCTTAAAATTAAAAATGTAAGAGTCGGGTAAAACAAATTGTGTTTAATATCAACTTAATTAGCCCAATGATATTGCACAGATGGCATTCTGGATTTTCATGTTTTATTCAAAAAACCTTTTGGGTTTGGGATAATATATCTGAAACTGAGGCAGAATTCAGCAGCCTCACCTTGGCAGTTAAACCAAGTCAGCTGAAGAGCTTGGGAGGGCTGAGCTGGGCTCTCTGGTTTTGGTGGGGCTCTGGTCTTGGGTGGGAAAGAGGAAATGTGGAGATTCCCAACTGGACTCACAGGTAGGAATCAAGCTGGAGGATGGAAGCCAGCTAATAGAGAGCAAATGATAAACAGCCTTTAAAGGGGAAAGAAAGATGAGAAAATGCATTTCTTGGAGACCAAGCAGGAACTCTGGGAGTTTCTGTGAGTAGAGCAACTGTTGGGCCAGCAGAAATTAAGAGAAGGCTTCAGGGAGACCTCAGAGCCTCTTCCAGTGCCTAGAGGGGCTCAAGGAGGGATGGAGAGAGACTGTGGGCAAGGGATGGAGGGACAGGACACTGGGAATGGCTTACACTGCCAGAGGGCAGGGCTGGATGGGATATTGGGAAGGAATTGTTCCCTGTGAGGGTGGGCAGGCCCTGGTACAGGGTGCCCAGAGCAGCTGTGGCTGCCCCTGGATCCCTGGCAGTGTCCAGGGCCAGGCTGGACAGGGCTTGGAGCATCCTGGGACAGTGGAAGGTGGCCCTGCCATGGCAGGGGTGGGATGGGATGAACTTTGACATCCCTTCCTCACACAAACATTTCTGTAATAATTTTTCCTCTTTGAGAGGAAAAATTGTTGGGGTTTTTTTGGTGGAGACCAAGTGGACCAATTGTATTTTTAAGTGGAGACCAAGTGGACCAATTTCCTGAGCTCTGTCCTTTTCCTTCTCTGGTGTGATGTCCCTAAAAAGTGATGCCTTGGAGGCTCCCAGTGGTTCTGAGCTCTAAGAGAAAATCTTGTCTCCCTTTTTTCTGGGGGACACACCACGAGCCTCAGCCCTGGCCCTGCCTTTCAGCTGCCCTCTGCTCTCAGAGTGTCCTTCATGCATGCTGAGTAGCCCTGAGGAGCTCCTTAGGAGCCCAGGCTGAGGATCACAGGGTGTGCAATTCCCAAATTCCCTGTGTATCCTGTGGCTGGAACAGAGGAGCTGCATGGCTGGGCCAGTCTGTGTCCCAGCTCCCTGTCCCAGCTTTATTGGACACTGTGGGTTTTCCTGCCTCAGAGCATTCCAGCCCCCCTTTCTTGGTGACCCTGTCTGCTCCCAGCCTTGCCAGTCCTCCCAGTTTCAGGGCCAATAGCAGACTTCTCCAAAATTCTTCTGCTTTATTGAGGCAGCATTCCCCAGTCCCACAGGGAAGGGCTGTGCCTAGGATTTCTGCTTCCACTTCAGAGTTTTGTCCTTGTGTGACTTTCTGGACACTGGTGAGCCCTGATGAAGGAGGTGTCCCTGGATGAAGGAGGTGTCCATCCCCACTGGGAGGCCCTTCCAGTGCCACTCCCTGGTAGAAGCAGGCCGAAATTTCTCTGCAGTGCCAGAGTGTGCTTCTATTTGGGAAAGGAGTGAGTTGCAACCTCCGTGTGGGCAAAATCCTGTGCTGATTTGGGTCCAGGACAAGTCACATTTGGGCCATCCCCTGTGAGCAGGTGAAGCTGCCAGTGTCCCCAACACCAGGGAAGGTTCCCAACAGGCTGTGTCCTGCAGGACAGGAGAGCTGCTGGGTCCCAGGCTTCGAGGAGTGTTGGCCAGGAGGTGTGGGGAGACAATCCTGCTGCACACAGCGTGCTCCAGGAAGAGCCCTCCAGCTGACGGGCTCAGTAAGAGACAGCCCAGGAAGCTGGGGGAGAATCAAACTGCACTGCTCCCCAGGGAAAGCACTTCACTCATGGCCAGGGGGTGGGAAACACACACAGGCTGGGGCTGGGTCTCCAAACCCTGCTCTCCTGGCTCAGAGCTGGCAGGTTGTGACGTGCTGCTGGAGGCTGGGAATCAGCTGGGGACAGCGGGGGACACTGCACCCCATCAGGCGGGATCTGCAGGTGCCCACCTGCTCAAACCCTTAACCAATATCCTGCTGTGGGCCTGAGGAGTGCTTGGCAAACCTCAGCTACACCAGCAGTGCCTCGTGGCCCTGTTGGGATGGGTCTCTGAAGTTCGGATAGGTGACGGAGGACTCAGTGAGCAGAGTATTTCCAGAGTCCTCTAGCACTGAATGTGACAAGCTAAAACTCCATTTTCATGGCTCAATCACTCCACTTGTGCCCTTTCTCTCATAATTACTGGCTGATTTTAACACTCCCATCTTCTATTTTGAGTTGTGGGCCTTTTTCCAGAGACAGGAACAGGGAAATGTGTGGGGGTTTTGGTGGTGGTGGGTTTTTTATCCTTTTGTAATACAAATAGGCTTGTCTGACTCTGGACATGGTCATTTGTATCCATCCAACAGCAGTGTCATTTACCTGGGAAAATGAGAGCAGGGATGGCAGCAGCCCCAGAGAGCTGATTTGTGCTGGTGCTGCTCTGCACCCACCTGATTCCTGGTGGGATCTGTTCAGCCAGAGCAGCTCAGTCCTGTTCTGGGCTGCTGGGGACACCTCTCCTTCTGTTGGGTCTCCATGGCAGGGCTGTGAGGAGGCAGAGGCTGCAAAGAACAGAAGAGCAGCTGCAGGAGTCCATTGGGGAGGCCCTCGGGGGATGCTGGAAGCAGTGGGAGCTGCAGGGAGGCACAGGGTGAGGGGCAGGAACACGGGTGGACACTCCAAGGCACAGGAAGAGGGGATGTGCTGTGGGTAACAGCAGAAGGCAGCAGTTTGGGCGAGCCCAGACAAGATCCTGCAGCCTCTGGCCCTGGCTCTTCCCAGGGCTGGGCTGGCATCTGGGGGACAACCCTGGTCTTGATTTGGTGCCATGGAACCCTCAAAACTCTTCATGCTCAATCCCCACGCTCTTCAGGGCTGCAATTATCCTGCTAGATTAAGTCACATCATCCTTTCTGTCCATGAAGGTCCATTTTTGCTGCTGACCCATCCCCCAGGACAAAACAGTTCTGTTTTCATGGTCTGTCTAATTTGTAATTTTCATGGGTGTTTGAGCACTCATTTCCACCTTTCTGGGTGCAGAGGGGAGTGCTGAAAGTCAGGAATGTCAGAGTTACACATGTCTATTTAGGCATTTCTCTAATCATTGCTTGCCACTACTGCTGCTGCTGCAAGACTCCTCTGCCCCTCCAGAGCCACGGAAAAAACATCTCCCAGCATCCCTGAGGAGCAAACAAGACTGAAGTTGTGCTTTGAATTCTGGTAAGTTCTCCTCCTTCCAACACCCAGAGTGACAGGAAAGGGCTGATGAAAGCCCTGGAGCCACCTCAACAGAGGAACAACCACATCCAGCCTCTTTCCTGGTGCCTTCCTCAGTGTGTAGATCCAGGAGTTACCAAATGTGTGTAGGAGCAAGATTTGGATGTAATCCTGATTTAAAGCCCCAGCAATAAATCACTTCTTGGGGGTTTAAATTAGGATCACATCCAAATCTTGCTCCTACACACATTCTTTACTGATGTTTTGACACGGATGCTCAGACTGAAGCTGTGTCCTGTCCATGCCCACCCCCATGGGGGTGCAGACTTCCTTGGGAATCTTTGCCTTGGATTTGGCCCCTCACTGCCTTCAGTGCCTGAACCCCTTTGTGTGCTCGGTTCAGCTTGCCACAAGCATCCAGCTGAAGCTCAGGCAGCTCCTGAGAGCAATGGGAATAATGTTTTATTCCAAGGCAGTGGAGAGGGCTGGTCAGCCCAGGGGGCAACTGGACTAATTTGGAGGTTGGTGTCTGGAGAGAGCTGGGCTGGAGGGCTCTGGGTGTCTCTACAGCTCCCAGAAGCTCATGGGGACTGAGGGAGATTGGCTGGGGAGGGGAAATGTGCATCACCCAACTTTGTGTATCTCCAGTGCAGGCAGCTGTGTCTGAGCGAGTTACTCAGGCTTTTTCTGGAGCTGAGAGAGAGAAATGAACTTTTCTGGAGTGCCATTCACCACCCTGATTTCAGTATCTGAAATGAGTGAGAATGCATGTCCTGGAAAAGTCTTTTTTTTTTTTTTAAGGAACCTCCAAAAGCTAGCTTGGACAGAGACACATGAGTAGTTAATATCTAAATTCAGGCAAATTTAAATGTGTTTCTTCCCTGCCCAGGTATATCCACCCAGCCAGGGCAGACCCAAGCTCACTGTTCTTTCCAATTCTCTTTCCTCTGCCCCCAAACATGACGGGAAACACTGTTTTAGAATGTTTTACCCTGTAAAACAACATATTGCACTGTTCCCTGTTCACTTTCAATTTTATGCAACTTTCTCTGCTGGAATAGGCTCAGTGATCCCAAGAAATAATTGGTGAGCTTGTTAGACTAATGGGATTTTTATTTTCAAGGCTATAGATCAAACAAGTATGCCTGAAAATTCATTATACATGCAGTGAGCACAAAATAATTATTCCTTCCCATGGAAGTGCTGGAGGAGAGACTGTGATAAGGTGGAACTCAAAAAACCTGCTTGATTTATCATTTCTGAGGCAAAGTTCCTGTGAGATGCTCTAGTTCAGTATTCAGTGACAGTTACCTGGCTGGCCAGGGGCAGGGGACAGCCTGGCAAAGACTCTGACTTGCTTCTTGGACTTTATTTTTGGTCTGGAGCTGAACAGTCCCTGACTTCTGCTCCTACTTTTTAGCAAAGAGCCCCAGATGTTGTTTGGAACTGCAGAATTTTGCGTTGCTTCCAGGTGGTGAAAGGGGGATGACTTCCCACCTCTCTCTTCTCCAGGGCTTTGGTTTTCCATCTTCTCCTCTGGGAAAGCAAAGAAAACCTCAAAGGAGGGAAGATTCAATACATCTTGCAGGTGGACATGTGATAAAGGGGATGTCAGCAGAGAAGAATCCATCCCAGGATGAAAAGATGTATATTGACTGAGATGTGGGCTGGGCTGGATCATGTTCAGCCTCACCTTCCCAAGCATTTGGTCAGGGCTGCTGGGACCTTGTCCATGAGCTGAGCCTGAGGAATTCCATGGGTTGTGTCCTGTGAGGAACCAGGTGGAGATGTTGGCAAAGAGACTGGAGCACCTTTTCTATGGGGACAGGCTGGGAAGTTGAACCTGGAGAAGAGAAGGTTGTGAGGAGACCTCAGAGCACCTTCCCAGGGTGTGTAGGGGCTGCAGGGAAGCAGGGGAGTGACTCTTCCTCAGAAACTGCAGGGACAGGACAAGAGGCAATGGGATCAAACTGAAAGAGGAGAAATTTAGATTAGAAATACACAAGAAATTTTTCCCTGTGTGGGTGCTGAGGCCCTGGCACAGGGTGCCCAGAGCTGCTGTGGCTGCCCCTGGATCCCTGGCAGTGCCCAAGGCCAGGCTGGACAGGGCTTGGGGAACCCTGGGACAGTGGAAGGTGTCCCTGCCCATGGCAGGGGGTTGGAATGAAAAGAGCTTTAAGGTCACTTCCAGCCCAACCCATTCTGTGGGTGAATTTTATCTTCAGTGTATTTGCAAATTGCAATTTTGTTTTATCTTTGTTTGAAAACTAATTTGTCTTAAGGGTATTTTGTGTGTCTGTGTTGGAGATGTCCACATATTGCTGCTCTTCGATCAAGTGTTTTCCATTTGTAGAGCTGGCCAAAGAATTGTTTATTGAGAATTTCCACAGAAAACCCTTTTATAAAAGAATCACAAGTGAATACTCCCTTTGTGGGGAAAATTGGCAAATGTTTGGGATATGACAGGAGAAAGAAAAAAGGGGAAAAGGCAAAGACAAGTCATAAAAAGGATCAAAAGCACAAGCCGTGACATCTCGAAAAGGAAAATGCTTGATATACCTTGAAAAAGCTTGAAAACAAATCTCCAACATAACTTAAAAATAGTTCTTCTCATTCTGCAGGCACAAAGACTAATTGGAAGTGACACCATTTAAGAATGTCACTTCCAGTCTGTCTCATTCCCTGGTGTTTGTCTCTTGGGCCTCCCATCCTGTGCAGGGGTGGGATCACTCCGTGAGCAGGCAGAGGGAATTCTGTCCCTCACTGGGGACTGGGCTTGGTGCCCCAGCTCCTCCTGGGCAAGCAGCTCCTGATGCCCATGGATGCAGCCACGAGTGCAGAGCAGGGATCTGGACTGGGCATTTCCATGCCAGGATCTGCTCATTGAGCTGTTTTCCACACATGTTAATAATTTAAGAAATGATTCAATCACCCATCAGGTCCTGATAGGAAGAACTGCTCTGCAGAGTCGAGCTGTGCCAGCTGGGTACCTGGGGCAGCCCAAGCTCAGCCTGGCTGCTTGGCTTGGAGCAGGAGGAGGTGTGGGATGTGCCATAGAGCTCCTCATGCAGCAGAGGAGCTGTGGGATGTGGCATGGAGCAGGGGAGGTGTGGGATGTGGCATAGAGCTCCTCATGGAGCAGGGGAGGTGTGGGATGTGGCACTGGAGCTCCTCATGGAGCAGGGGAGGTGTGGGATGTGGTATGGATCTCCTCAAGGAGCAGGGGAGGTGTGGGATGTGGCACTGGAGCTCCTCATGGATCAGGGGAGCTGTGGGATGTGGCATGGAGCTCCTCAAGCAGCAGGGGAGGTGTGGGATGTGGCACTGGAGATCCTCACAGGGAAATGAGCCTTGGCTGCAATTGTCCAGTGGGGCATTTCCTGGCTGGACTGTGGGGAAGGCAATGTCACGATGAGCATCCCACCTAGGGTGGATCCTGGGGGTTAATCTGACATTCAGGGTACCACAGGGTGCTGCTTTGGGCTGGGCTGGAGTTAATTCCCTTCCCAGAGGCTGGTTTGGGGCTGGGTTTGGATTTTGCTGAACACAGGGTTGATAATACAGATATGTTGTTATTTCTGAGCAGGGCTTGCACAGGGCTTCCTGCCCCTCCTATGGCCGTGCTGGGGAGGGGCTGGAGGTGACACAGCCAGGACAGGTGACCACAAGTGACCCCAGGGATGTTCCAGACCTTAGGACTCAGTATGTCAAGTGGGGAAAAGAAAGTGCAAGTGAAGGACATTTGGAGTGATGGTTTTTGTCTTCCCAAGTCACTGTGAGATGGGACCCTGCCCTTCTGGAGGTGCCCAACCATTTGAAGCAGTGAATTAATTCCTTATTTTGCTTTCCTTGTGTGTGTGGCTTTTGCTTTCCCTGTCAAACTGTCTTTATCCCACCCCATGAGTTTTCCAGCTTTCACCCTTCCAGTTCTCTCCCTGATCCTGCTGCTGGGGGAGTGACTGAGCAGCCAAGAGGGGATGGGGTGAAGCACCCTAGTGTATTTGCTGGGAATGTCCCAACGAAGGCAGGAATGATCAATCTGACTCCATGTTCACAGAAGGCTAATTTACTACTTTATGATACTATATTATATTAAAGAATACTATACTAAACTATACTAAAGAATACAGAAAAGACACTTGCTCAATGCTAAAAGATAATAATGAGAACTGCTGACTCTCTCCAGAGTCCTGACACAGCCTGGCCCTGATTGGCCTAAGAGTGAAAACAACTCACAGCAGAACCCAGTGAAACAATCACCTGTGGGTAAACAATCTCCAAACACATTCCACATGAGCACAACACAGGAAAAGCAAATGAGGTAAGAATTGTTTTCCTTTTCTCTGAGGCTTCTCAGCTTCCCAGGAGAAGAATCCTGGGCGAAGGGATTTTTTTCAGAGAATGTGAATGCCACACCACCCCACCCAGTCCAAGAGTTTGCTGGGGGAGGGAAAGGCAGTGCGTTGGAATGAAGAATTCCCACGTGGTGCACTGAGGGAGGGGATGAGGAGCAGGCCAGCAGCAGTTTTGGCTGGAGGATTCCTGCTGGGCTGAGGGCACTGGCTGCACTCAAACACTCAGGGAACACTCTCGGTGTGTGTCAAACATCTCCTGAGGGAGGCCTTTAGGCACAGCTTCTGCTGAAATTTTGCAAACATTCCCTGGGCAAAGCATGCAGGGCAGTTCTTCCAAAGGCCACAGCAGCCCCTTTGAGGAACCCACAATTTGTAGCAAATTGCACAGGATTACTCTGCAGTGCATCAGCAGCAAGCAATCAAGTGTGCTAATGACCAGCAGCATTAATTACTGGCCATTTCCCCCAGTTGTTCCCAACCTCTGGTCCCAGCTGCAAAACCAGCTCACACTGTGCCACAACTGCATTTAGAGGCCCAGAACATCCCTGGCCTTTGGCTGACTGTGTAAAAGTCAGATGACAATTTGTACCTCCATGGGGGAATTTTAAAGCTTCACTAATTTACCCCGTTGTGGTGTGAATTCTCTGCTGAAGGATTGTGTGAGTGTGAAAAGCTGCTGATAATGCTCTAAGTTGGTGTTGGGGCATCACAAAGGAGCCTGGACACCTTCCCCTATCTCAGGGTGCTCCAAGCCCCATTCAGCCTGGCCTTGGACACTTCCAGGGATGGGGCAGCCACAGGAAACCTGTGCCAGGGCCTCAGCCCCCTCACAGGGAAGAACTGACGTAATTAATGTAATTAACATCATTCACTCTGGAGGTCCAATGATGAAAAGCATCTCTGTAGCTTTAGCTGATGAATTTCAACACTGAAAGGCACAAAAAACCTCAGAAGAAACGGAGCTCAAGCTGGCCAGGAGGAACATTTCCTCTCCTGCTACCAATTATTGGGCAAGGATTACACTGCAGCGTGTTAGTAGAATTAAATATCTGTTTGAACTTTGCTTCCCGTGTACTTTTTAATATTATTTATTCTTTGACTTTCAATAATTCATTGAGATGCGTCCATATCGGTAATTAAAACATGTACAGTAAGAAACAGAGCTCACATAAATTATTCCAGGGCATTCATTATTTATTTGGCCACTTAGAGCTGTGCAAAATTTACTGAGAAAATATGTACATTAATTAACATGTACATTACAATTTCATTAGTGCACTTTTTTGGTGAGTAAAGATACTCAGATTTGGGTGTGTGAGCAGCTAGAAAAGTCTTGCTTGTGCCTCTGGAATGAGTTAGATTTAAAAAGAGGTCTGTGGTTGGAATCCAGGAGGAGCTGCTTGAGGGAAGCCTTTCTGCTGGCCTTACACATGTGACGGCAAACTGGTTTCTTCCAAAGCTGCCAAGATTCCTGAGCCAACCTCAGGGATGGGTGTTTGGCTCTGTTGTACAACCACTGACATTCGGGTAGAGCAAGGAACAAGAGCAAATCTGATATTTCAGACCCTCTGGTTTAATTTCCTGTGGTTGAGTCTATCAGGGAGTGCTGGTGCCATGGTGGTCCCACTGCATTCCTTGGCATCCTGGAGGAGAAGGCTCCGGACAAGGCCCTGGAGAACACTCTCAGAGGAGTTCTGGAGGCACCACTGTTGAATTTTACCAGCCCCACAGGCTCCAGCTGAGGCTGCTGTGAAGTGACTCCAGTTCCAACTGCACCTCAGGAAAAGGTCCTGTGCATCAGCACTGAGGCACAGATCAAACAATGAGGAATTTCTTTGTACCAAGTGGATTAAAAACACCCAACCCAACCAAACAACTCACAGATGCTATTGTAGTCTGAAAGGGAAGAGAAACACTTCTAATCAGTGCCACAAAATTGACATCAATACCAAGTCCAGCAGAGCACCAGGGAATTTCCATGAGTAAACTCCACTCAGTGTAAAAAGGCTTGTGTCCATTACCGGAATTTAATGGTCCAGCTGGCATGTCAAAGCTGTTATTTGGATGTTTAATTATTAAGGTCAAATTAAATTTCAGCTACTGGAGCAATGAGCTCCCTCCCTCTTCAGGTTCCAGCTGAGGGATTCCTTGCTGGGGAACACTGGAGAGGATTTTGGTGTATCCACTTAAAATGAACACCCCATGGGAGTCTCCCTGCTAGGAGCATGTTCAGAAGGCCTCGTGCCTTGGATAAGTATCTATTCAGGAGGCACAACTCATTTTGGGGGTCCCAAGGGTGCCTTTTTCTGGTTATGAACTCCTCATGTTGAAATTAGGCTATGAACTTCCTCATGGTGGCCTGAGGAGTTCCTGGTCAATGAAAGGAATGAAAGGAATGCTCCATTTCATGGTTATGGAGCTTCTCCTTCCCCAGCAGGAGCTCTGGCTGGGACTTGTAATGGCACAGGGGGGTGTTGCTCTGTGAAGACCTGCCCAGGTTGGTCACCAGAGGCAGATGAAGAGCAAAGAGAACAAAGACCTTCCAAAACTTGCTCTGTCTTTCCAACCAACTCCAACCCCACAGAATGTCTGTGAGCTTTCATAGCTTTTGAATTACCAGCTACAAAACACTTGTAATTATTTTGGTCCTGGCTGTGAGTGCACTCAGAGGGTGGAGCAGATGAAGAGGCACATAGGTTTGGGGAAGCAGAGTAGGAGAAAACAGAACTCTCTGCTTCCTGGAAGGCTAAAATGAAATCTTGGAGGAAATCTGCCTGATCTTCCCCTGCCTCTCACAGAGACTGGACAAGAGCCACGAGGCTCTGGATCATCCTCCCCTGGACTGCCTGGACATGGGAGCTCCATCCCTCTGTCCCACAGCGAGGCAAACTCCAGAACCCCCCCAGCCTTCCCCAAACAGCTGCCTTCAGGGCACTGAGGAGCTGATTTCCCAAGGCAGGGCTGCACTTTGGGCATTTGTTTGTTTTGCCTTTACAGCTCAGCTGCCAGGATGCAAAAAAGAAATTGGTTTGGGTAGACACAAAAGACATTTCTTGTGTGTACAGTGAAAGTCTGAAGGAATTCCTGTTGGACTGAACCATCTGCTCTGCTGTGAGTGCCTGACACTGCACAGAGCCAAAGGTGGGGATCACTGGAGATCCTGGGTTGTAAGGTGTATGTGCATTGTATCTGTCAGAGCTGGGGCAGTTCCCTTCTGTTCACGGGGCAGTTTTCTTCATCTCTCCCACAGCCAATCCTCCCTCCAGGAGATCTCTGCTGTTCATGGCCAGGGAGTGTCCCTGCAGGGCTGATCAAATTCCATCATCCCATGGGGAGATGCTCCGGCCAGGGCAGGAGCCAAGCATTCCTCCCTGGATACAATCTGAGCCTGGAACAGCACAGCAGCCTTTGCCCACGGCATTCCCAGAGGAGCAGCTTTCTCCTGCCCTGCATTGCCAGAGGAAGAGCAGGCCCATCTCCAGCAGCCCTGGAGCTCCAGAGGAAAACTGCAGCCTTGTGCAGGATCCCTGCTCCAGCAGAAGCACAGCTGCACTGCAGGAGGGCTGAGCCCCCATGGGATGGGACTGTGCCACCACCCTGACCCACAGGGGGACAGGGCCTGCTCTGACTCTGGCAGAGACTCTGGTTTGTTTTGTATTATTGCATTTGTATTTTTAATTTTCCTAGTAAAGAACTGTTATTCCTGTTCCCATGTCTTTGCCTGAGATCCCCTTAATTTCAAAATTATAATAATTCAGAGGGAGGGGGTTTACATTTTCCATTTCAAGGGAGGCTCTTGCCTTCCTTAGCAGACTCCTGTCTTTTCAAGCAAGACACTAGGAAAGGATCTTCTCTTCCTCTTTGTTCTCTTCATCATCCTTATGGGGAGCTTGGAGGTTGGGACACTTCACCCAGGCTGAGTTAGAAAAGGCCACTCCCCACTTCTCTTACATCCTAATGATGGTGACCCTACAAAGACACATCCCAGAGGAGCCTGTTGCTTCCTGGCAGGTGGTGGAAGGAAGTGGAAGCATTCCCAAGGAAAAGGGGGAGAAACTGAGTCCATCTCACCAGTGCCTCACAGCAAAACTTCAGATGGCATTATTCTGTGTATTCCCAACTTCATAACCAGAGTTGAGGCTGGGTTTGAAAAATGTGGATTTACTTCTTTTATCGAGGAACATTTATTTTTTCACAGCAGAGGGAACTCTTTTGAGTTTCCTACTTGAGACAGAGTTTGAAAAATACAGTGCCTTGTCTTTCAAAAGTGTTCTGAGGAGCCACTGCAAGGTTTCAGATGAGGGCCACGATTATGCTCTGGAGGCTGTCAGAGGGAAAGATGCTGCTCAGTCCTTCCCTGTTCTCTTTACTGGAGCTGGCATGAAAATGGATTATTCTAAACCATCTCTCTGTGTGGCTGTCCCATTTGTCAGGTTCCTGCAGGCACATTCCCTGCTTGATGTTTTCATAAACTGCACTTCTTTTCCTTGGGTTCTGGTGATTAATTGTAATGGCAAGTGAAAATATTCCAAAATAAATCTGTTTTCATGGCCCTCTGCAGAGTCCACTCTGAGAACCCTCTGCAGATGTGGCAGTCTGGGAGGAGGTGGGGCAGCACGAGATGCACATCACAGCAGCAGCCCTGTGCTGTCCACATTTTTCAAACCCAGTCTCAACTCTGGCCATGAAGTTGGGAATGCACAGGAAATGCCTCTAAATTTAGAGGAAACGCCTCTAAAGTTTTGCTCTGAGGACACAGGTGAGATTGACCGAATTTCTCCTCCTTTTCCTTGAGAATACTTCCACTTCCTGCAGTTATTTGGGCAGGGTCTGTATTTCCAGCTAAGGAGCAAATCATTATTTGGTCCAGGGAACAAAAGGAAAATAAGAAGGAATCACAGAACTTTTTAGGTTGGAAAAGACTTCTAAGATGTGATCCAAGTGTGTGTTCACAAAGTGAACCCAGCCTTTGATCCCATGGACAGGGAGGTGCCAGCAGCCGCCCCAGAGCTGGGCTGGACAGAGCAGGGACGGGGCCAACTCCAGAACTGCTTGGGGGGATCATTTGCAGTGATCCCTCCACATTCCTGTACCCTCTGCTCCTGGTACCAAGTCTGCTGTTTTCCCTGGAAATGTGTCTTTCCAGCCTGGAAACTCCTCTCCAGTGGAGAAGCCCCAGCAGCAGTGCCCTTCTTGCACTCGGGATGCTGCAGGACAAAGCCCCCTGGTTTGGGTTCCTGCAGCTCTCACCACCCAAAAGAAGCTCTGCAACACCTCCTGCTTCTTCTGCATCCTTGCACACTGTCTGATGATCTAAAAGCTTTTCCCAACCCAAATGAGCTGCAGTGAGCACAGCAAGAGATGAAAATGAACTCCAGTGATCCCTTTTCCTGCAGGAAGATGAGGATGGGCAGGTCCTTCTGCTGAGGTGCCCTTCAGGCCAGCACTGGGACACTGCTGCTGGGCTGGGCTCAGCTTTATTTGCTCTCCCAAAGTAAAAGACAGGCTAAAAACTAGGACAAAACAACAAAGAGGGTGTGACAAAGAGGGAGGGCCTAGATTTGAGTTGACAGAAACCCCAGGAACCAGTGTGCAGCCCAGTAAATATTGGGATGACATTACCTGAGCTTGAGAAAAAATTGACAGATTGTTAGGCAGAATTCCTATCTCTAGTGGAACTGGAGAGCAAACACCATGAGATATCATTATTTCCTTTAATCATTTTCTTTGGCATCAGAATCAGAAGGAAAAAGCTCCAGAGTGACTCTTTTATATTTCCCCTCCCTCTGCCTTTTCTTTCTGATTCCCTCCATTGTTCCCAGCTCTGTCAAGATTGTGACAAACTTAATTATCAGCAAACAGCAGGAATCCCAGATGACATCTCCATGATTTTTTCTTTCTTCTGACTTCATGAGAGCTCTCTAGTCTTTAATGTTGAGTAAATAAGGACAGGGAGCAGATGGTGCTGGTGTCCAATATCAGCAGCGTCTGAGCCCTTATCTCCTGGAGATCTTCAGTGTCAAGACAAGATGTGAGAACAAAACCTCCCAGAGTTGTGAGACTGGGGGTTGGAGATTCAGAAATGGGATTGTGCATGGACAGACACAGAGCTGCCATTGGGGGGCTGGCATCTGCCAAACTGTTCTTGCAATCCTGCACTAATTTCAGTCACAGCACTGACTGCAGAGCCCAGCGCCCTTGCTCCAAGCTCCTGGCACCATGATAAGGGATATTTGTGCCTCCTGCATCTGTAAATTTGATGCTTGGTTGGCTATAAAACAAGAGCTGGGTGAAACATTGCCCTGAACAGGGTGTTTGCCCTAAAACCATGTTTCTGAGGGTGTAAAACAGCCCAGGGTGAGGCTCAGTGAATGGTTTTGAGTGAGAAAAAAGATTTAAAAGAAAAGTGCTCTAAAATACTTTGAGCATTTTAAAGTGATGTTTTGCCCTTTGATCTTTTCAAAGGGAATTTTATTGTCTTGCTTTCTCAAATATGTTTTTGGCTGCAGGGGTCTGGAGTGGAGTGGCTTTTCAGAGTCCTCACCAGTTCTCCAAGTTCAGGGAAGCTTGTGGCCAGCCAGGTTTTGGGCACCTGTGCTCCCACTGCTGCAGAAGCAGGGAGCCATCATCGTCATCATCATCATTATTATTAATTTTAACTTTAATTTTCATTTTCATTATGACACCCAGGCAATCCACTGCTTTGCAGGAAATGTCAAGATTTGCCACACAGGCACCTCTTTCCCCTGTGCTTCCTCTCTTGAGAGAGGGGAAATGCTCATGTGCCACTCGACCAAAGCAAGGGCTTTGCAAACACACCAGCCACTGGAGGTTTGGTAGAAAGAAGCAGCAAATCTCTGTTTTATCTTAGTTTTACCTTCACCAAACCTTCTCTGAACAACTGCACCCCTCCTACATTAATTTCCTCAGGCTGGATATCTCCATGGCTCCTGACTTGCAGAGCAGCTCCTGCTTGGAATCTTCTGGGCCAGCTTCTTCTGCCTGCAAGGAAATAAATTTTCTGCCAGGATTTGTTTTCCTGGGCACTGCTGGGGCTCAGAGCATGGCTGGGGCCCCGTGCCAGCTGCACCTCAGTAAATCTTTGCTCTGAGCACGATGCAGCAGGGCTGGGACAAGGAGAGCATGGACAGTTTTGGCTTTGGGCTGTTCATCAGCCTCTCAGCTGAACCCAAACCACGAGAATGATTTCAAGTGAAATCCTGAACTCCTGGGTGATGAAAAGGCTCACGTGGGGGTGAGGACTTAACAGGACTCTGGGTGTGTCTCACTGCCCATCAGTTCGGGCACTGGAACCTCTGGTAAAACCCAAATTTTATGGATGTTTGGCACAGCTGGGACATGTGTCACCTCCAGGCTTCCTAAAGGAAACCCCAGTTTGTTATCTGCAATTAAACAAAGGCAGCAGATGTGCAAAAGAACACAAATCTAAAATTATCTCCTAAGCAAAAAAGCTATATCATCTTATGATTTTATAAAATCCATTTTTTCCTTTTATTCTTTTTCCTCCATCTAAAGAGAATGGGGAGGTTGCAGGAGAAGGTGGTGGAAACCTCTCCTCCCCTGGGCTTGTTGAGTGCAGTGTTCATTCTTGCTATTAGATGAGTCCTCAGGGAGGGCCAGGCCAGGCTTGCCAAGGGCTGGGAGAAGTGGCATCTTCCAGCAGAATTCCCAAGTGTGACACATTCCTGTCACTTCCTCCTTTGTTCCAGCCCCAACAGCTGAGTTATAACTTTTTTAAAGCAGGCTCTTGAATGAGAAAGCAGGGAATGGATGGAGGCTGTGCCTGGTCAGCAGCAGGGGGTGACTATTGGAAACACGGAGAGAAGGACTCAGGATATTCCTGATCCTCAGGGAACAATTTCTCTGTGGCTGGCTTGGTTTCCTCACACAGAAAACAGCCCTGTTAAAAGGTTGCATTGCTGCTCAGTTTTTCCTTTGGGAACCCTGAGACTTTCCCCTTAACATGGAGGAGAGGATGGTTTAAAATGAGCAGCTCTTGAGCCAAGGGGGCTCTGGGGAGATGCTGTTAAGGGATGGGGAAGTTCAGCATTTTGGAAAAAAAAGAAAACTATTCTGTTGCAGTAAGGGAGAAAAATGATAAAGGAAGGCTTCATATAATCATGCCTGCTCTCCTAAAATCCATCCCTGGCCTTGTCAAGCTGGCCCTTTGCAAGTTCCCATGTGAAAGCAATCCTGGTGTGAGCAGTTCATTAACATAACAATCTAAAAGCAACCAGCACCTGTATAAACTGGTTTTACACCATTAGATAGAAAAATGAAAACTATCTCTCACAAACAACTTTTCCTGCATGCACATACTGGGGTTTGAGTGACCAATTAATACAGAAAAACAGCTTGTTACTGACCAATAAAGTAATTGGCAGGAAAGCTCCCCACCAACGGGCGTCACACACGAGGTCTGTAAAACTGGATAAAAACAAGTAATGTGAATAAAGAAGGGGGTTTTTTTCCACCATGAAGGAAATGGAGTCTGTGTGCTTTATTCCCATGCTATTCCATGCCTTTCCTGGCTGCAATTACTGCAAGGAGAGCAGCTCTTTTTGCTTTGCTGCTCCAGAGTGAGCACATGCCATCCCTGTCCCTCCAGGGCATCCCCAGGCTGTCACCTCCTCTGCCAGCTCTCCCACACCTCTCACCTGCTGATGTCCCCAGCGAACCCCTCGGCATGGCTGGGCTGTCCCAGCTCCCTGCCTGCCCTGCCACTCCTGCCTGCATTTACCACCAGCAGCTCACGCTGTCCTGACATTTCCCTGCTTGCTGCCTGCCCTGCCCTGCCTGGAAGGTTTGTGCATTACCCTGTGGGAAGTAGCAAAGGTAAGAAGGTTTTCAGAAAGCTGTAAAGGCAGGCCTTAGAAGCAGAAAGAACAGAAAACTCAGAGCTAGCTGCAGCTGCAGTGTCTGGAAGTAGAAGAGTTGCAATAGTACAGCAAGCAAGGACATGAAACAATAGCTCAAGTTTTAGGCTTGGCTAAGACAGACCTTAAGACTGCAGGAAAATATGCCTAGCAAGATAGTAAAAGGTTTTAAGCTTAACAATGAAGTAGTGTATATAATAATAATATAAAAATAGTAATGGTATTGGTAATAATAATATAATAATGGCAATGGTATAATAATGGTATATTGTATTGTTAACAGAAGGCAAGCAAGCCAGCATTGTGTGCAGCAGGTGTAGGTGTGCTTTTAGTGACTGCCTAGAACAATTGCCTGTGAGCTTTAGCCATGTGCCATTGGCTAGAAAGTTTTTAAAATGCTCTGTAACAAAGAAATCTTTGGCTGCTGCTGGCTGTACGTGAGCTTTGCCATCTTTCTGATGTCTCAAGCATGTCATGAGGCTGGTGCTGCAATCAAAGCTCAAGGAATGAATTCCAGCAGTTGTGAAAAAACCTCCGAACACAAGTGGTGCCCCTAGAGGCAGAGGATACCTGTGTGTGTGTGAGCACAGCACAGCCCAGACTCTCAGCTCCACACCAGTGCTGCACATGCACATTTCCTGCATTAAACAGTGAAGGAGGAATGGCTTAGGGGTGCCCCTCTGTGATCCTGTATTGTAAATGCACAGCGAGCCCCGTGGCAGGGAAGAACGATGCATCTGACTCCATGTTTTCAGAAGGCTAATTTATTATTTTACGATACTATATTAAAGGATCCTATGCTATACTAAGGAATACAGAAAGGATACTTAGAGAATGCTAAAAAGATAATAATGAAAACTGGTGACTCTCTCCAGAGTCCCGACACAGCTTGGCCCTGGCTGGCCAAAGAGTGAAAACAACTCACAGCAGAACCCAGTGAAACAATCACCTGTGGGTAAACAATCTCCAAACACATTCCAGACAAGGAATGTGTCCTTCTCCTTCCAACACAGGAGAAGCAAATGAGATAAGAATTGTTTTCCTTTTCTCTGAGGCCTCTCGCTGCCTTTCAGCTTCCCTGGAGAAAAACCCTGGGTGAAGGAGTCATGTTCAGAGGATGTGAATGCCACAATCCTGGGCTGCATGGGGACATGCAGAAAAGATCCAAAACAAAGAGGGTGGCAAGGAAGGGAAGGAACAAGCAGAGCATGAGGAATGGAAACAGCAGCAGCTGGGCACGAGCCAGCCCAGCCTTCCTCAGCAGCTGGATATGGAGTTTTTCCAAACTGCTCATTAATTTTTCACATCACTCTTCAGCGAGTCTATTATTGGAGTTGGAATTTCAGCCTGCTGTGTGACAAATCCCTCTTGCTGAATTCTTCTGGGAAGGGAGTGAAGAGATCCATCCCTGCCCAGACCTAAATACACCGTATATCAGAGTCTGCTGGAGGTCACTCCACTTCTCCTTTTGGACCACGCTCTCAGGGATGGATTGTTGGGGTGCCTGTGCAGGGCCAGGGGCTGGACTGGATCTTTTCTGTGGGTTCCTTCCAGCTCAGGGCATTCTATGATTCTATGATTCCTGAAACAGAGATGCACATTGTAAAGCAATTTATTTGTGTTCCCAATCTGGCTTGACTGGATCCACACCTTGATGATGTTCTTTGGATGTCACTTGTATTTTTCAGACACATTCTCTTCCCATTACAAGGAACCTGTAGGATTTCTGAGGAACTGGAGTGTGTGGTTTGTTCCACCTCTTACTAGATGTCAAACCAGCAGAAAATCTATCACGTTTCTTCTGCTTTTCTTCTGTATCAACAATACTTAAATAAAGGAGATCAAGTGGAAATTAAAGAAATTTAGCTATAAAACTCATAGGGAAGCACCAACAGGAAAGATCAAAAAAGCAGAGAACAAAGAAGGCAGGAATAAAATGGTCTGACAAACATTAGAATCAATATTAAAAGGGGAGAAAAGAAGTACAAAAGGCTCAAAAAGCCCCACAGAAACTGTGTAAAAAAGCAATGCCTGGCTTTAGAAATGAGAAATGCAAGGAATGTAACAAATGATTTCAGATCTGATCCTATCAGAGAGAAATCTGATTTTTAAAAAAAAGCAGCAGCTATAGAGACAGTTTGATAAAAGGCTGTACAATAAAAGATTTGAAAATTGCATCTTCCAACTACTTTAGAGAATGGCAAAAGAAAGGGATACATATTAAAATACACTAATGCTGCAACATCTAATACAAAATGTTCTGTTAGTGGGGGGAAAAAAGGTATTTTGACAGGTGTATTGAGATTTACCAGCAATCTGAGTGACCCCATCAGAAAAAAAAGGCACTGAAAGAAAAATTTTAGAATAGCTCCAACAACTGACTGGGAAGAGCATGGAAGCAAACAGCTCACAATTATTTCTGTGGCTGGAAAAAGATCAAACCTTATTTCAGGGCTATTTTTATGGAAGGCAAAGTAGGGCAGTCCTATCCCACTGCTCAGGATAATAATGCAAACAAAGGCTTCTTGAGAGCACCACTGGGATAAAACCCCGGCACCTCCCTGGAACACAGGGATTTCTGGAAAAGTCTGCAATCCCATTGAGCAGGAGAGGAGCTCCTGGCCACAGCTCACCACTGCCAGGAGCTCTGAGCCTCCAGGCACTCAGACAGGAGATTTACAGCAAGGAAAGGGCACCTTCACCTCCCAGAGCATCCTGCAGGATGCTGGGGCAGTGTGGCCACGAAGCCACGGCAGCATTGGCTTGGAAATGGGGCTGCTGGAAAATCCCTCTTTGGAGCTGAAGGCATCTCTCCAAAGTCAGCTGTAACATCTTTAACTTCTGCCTTCAAAAATGCAAACCACTAAAAAAAGCAATGAAAAAGCTGCTAGGACATGGGAAAGCAACATGTGAGTGTTACAGGGAAGTCACCTTTGATTGCCATCAGGGTTATCCCATAATATTCCTACATTTATAAGTTATCTTGGCTGCCTGGCATTGTGTAGCCATGTAAGATTGGATGTTTATTTGCAGAACCAAGCATTAAAACTGTTTTAGCCCTCAGGCCTCCAGGTCTGAAATTCAAAAGCAAACTAGCTGGGCTGGTGCACAGGCTGCTGCTTCCATACCTGATATTCCCAAAACCTTCCTAGAATTCAGCAAGGTGATATTCCAAAAATCTTCCTGGAATTTTGCTATTCCCAAAACCTTCCTGGAATCTGTGCCATTCCCAAAACCTTCCTGGAATTCAGCAAGGTGATATTCCAAAAATCTTCCTGGAATTTTGCTATTCCCAAAACCTTCCTGGAATCTGTGCCATTCCCAAAACCTTCCTGGAATTCAGCAAGGAACACCTGGCTGGAGTTGCAGCCCCAGGGCAGAGGGGATGGCTGTGATCCATCCTGACCCTGATGTCATTAAACTGCAAATTGAACCACGGGGAAATGAATCTCCCACCTGCACTCAAACAGTGGCAGCACATTCCAGGTGTTCTGTGGAAGTTCAGAACCTCAGAGTTTGGGCTGGGCAGTTGGAATTCCACTGGACAACTGCTGGAACCCTGGGTGCAGAGAATTTTAGACTTTCTGTGTTTTTAGGCACACACCCTCAAGAGAACACTGCATTTGACCCGAGGCCATGGAGAAGGCTTAAAAAATGGGATTGTGGGTGTGGAGTTTGAATAGAAGTGTGTGATATCACAGGGTGGAAACCTTAGAGTTTAAGGGTTTAGAATATAGTAATATATATAAAGCAAGATGGAGGTTTTGGGGTGGAGGCTGGTCCTTCTTCTTCACCTTCTTCTCCATGGGTTTGGATGGTATTTTGTAATTGGACAGAAAAGTCCCCATTGCGGGCATGGGTGGTTGGTTATTGGGTTAAAAGTAAAAATAATTTAGGTGTCATTTCTTAATTGGATATTTTAGCCTTAAAAGGCCTTGTAGAGAGAGATAGGGGGGCATTTTGTACCTTGTTGTGAAATGCTGTGGAACTCACAGCTTGTAGGACTGTGATAAAAATAAAAATTAATAAACATCTGAGTCCAAATACAAAATATCATCTTGAGTACTTTCAGTCCTGACTCTGACCCAGGCAGAAAAAGAACATAAAATAAGACAGACAGTCTTCATTTGGAGCCACACAATTAATTACTCCCATCCTGTGCCTCCCTGCCAAGGGGCACAGCACAGGTTGGCCCCTGAGAAATTATGTTTCCAGACCTCCAGGGCTCCAGATTTCATCATCATTGTCCCATGAAAGCCTCAAGCCATGGGGAAGAGAGGCTTCTTTTTGGGATCAGTACAATTCAAAGGGTGGTAATGGTCAGGTGATTTTCAAAAAAAGGACAATAAATGGGAGGATTCAAAACACCCAAATGCCCCAACCATTCTTATCCATCTCCTGCAGTTACTGTGAGTCTATCCTGCCTGGAAGAGCATCCCACACTATCCATGGCCCAGGAGGGATCAGTGTCAGGGACCCCAGACAGTGGCCATGGAGGAAGGGAACAGGGATTTTGTGGGGGTTTAGCACCACTTGGGCCAGGGGAATAAGCAAGAGAAGACCCCAGTCCAGAGCAGGGCAGTGGAAACACCACGGGTGGGAGATGGAGATCAACACACCTGAGTTACCCACTCACCTCTGGGGCAAAGCCCAGGAGTTCGGGAGAGCTTTACAATTAAAAACTTAAATATCCACTCACACACAAAAAATCAGTTAATCATGTGCTTTCTGAGTTTTTCCTTCTCATTTGAGTTATATTTTTTATTTTGGAGATGATGAGCTGAGGCTGCAGCTCTACCCAGAGAGGGGTCCCTGGCAGGCCTTGAGTGGGATCATCTCCCTGGTGGTGCCAGGTACTCCAGGAATTTCCATGGAAAATGAGGAGCCATGCAGGACTGGAATAAATTTCTCAAAATTCCGTCAGTCAGCAAATAAGGAAAAATTGTAATTTCTGTAGATGAGTGAAACTCGGCTGGATCAGATGTTATTTGACATTGCAGAGTAACTGTCTCCTCTGGGTGTTTAAGTTGTGCTTTCTATATCCATTACTAAATTTCAATCAGGTCTTACAGAGCATGGAAAAGGTTTCAAAGGTAATTAAATTCTTACAAAATGATAAAGAAATGGCCAGCTGGCTAAGAGACAGGCAGGGGAAGCACCTAAGTGCTGGAGACATCACTGTGTGAGCTGGGAGAGCAGCAGCCACTACAGGATCTCTCATACTGGAGAGAGTGCAAATCCCAGGGGAAGCTCAGCCAGGACCTGGAATTAGTCATGAGACTAAACCTGCTCTATCAGCCCCAGAGTGTGGGGACAGCGTGGGGCCAAGTGATACACAGAACTTCTCCTCAAGTGCTCCACAGACCTCTGCAGCACCAGGCCAGAGAATGTCTGGCCTTACCCCACGTCCTGGGTTGTAAGATATGTGTGTGTGTTCAATTTCCATCTGTCAGAGCTGGGGCAGTTCTCTGCTGTTCACTGGGCAGTTTTCTTGATCCCTCCCACAGCCAATCCTCCCTCCAGGAGATCTCTGCTGTCCATGGCCAGGGAGTGTCCCTGCAGGGCTGATCAAATTCCATCATCCCATGGGGAGATGCTCCGGCCAGGGCAGGAGCCAAGCATTCCTACCTGGATACAATCTGAGCCTGGAACAGCACAGCAGCCTTTGCCCACTGCATTCCCAGAGGAGCAGCTTTCTCCTGCCCTGCATTGCCAGAGGAAGAGCAAGCCCATCTCCAGCAGCCCTGGAGCTTCAGAGGAAAACTGCAGCCTTGTGCAGGATCCCTGCTCCAGCAGAAGCACAGCTGGCACTGCAGGAGGGCTGAGCCCCCATGGGATGGGACTGTGCCACCACCCTGACCCACAGGGGGTCAGGGCCTGCTCTGACTCTGGCAGGGTTGTTTTGTATTGCTACATTTTTTTCCCCCCCTTAATAAAGAACTGTTATTCCTGTTCCCATATCTTTGCCTGAGAGCCCCTTAATTTCAAAATTATAATAATTCAGAGGGAGGGGGTTTACATTTTCCATTTCAGGGAGGCTCCTGCCTTCCTTAGCAGACACCTGGCTTTTCAAACCAAGACAACAATCTCCTGGGCACTGGGGGATTTGCAGGGAGCTTTCAGGCCCCCATAGTTCCCTGCTCAAAGCCCTGCCCAGCTCCTGCAAATCCCTTCCCTGGGATGGGAGAGGAGGTCTGTCCTGGCACAGCTCCATGCCTCACTGGGGGCTGGGATGTTCTCAGGGACACCAGTTCACTCTGCAGATTGGTGACACCTCAGGGCTGTGCAGATTCCCTCCTTATTCCTCTCCACGTTCAATCCCAGCCCCTCCCTGAGGCATCCCAGGAGTGCTCATTCCAGGCTGAGCAGGAATCCCAGCTCAGCAAGGCCTGGCTTGCTAAGGCAAACAAAGTAATGCTGGAATCAATACAGGGAAAAAATAGAAATTGTGTTGTTCCTATTTCTATTTTCTTTCCCAGCCAAGCTGCCTGCTCCTTGGGATTTGGATTCCTTCAGCTGCATAGAAGGGCACATGATTTATTGAGATTGGAAAGCTGGCAGACAGAAAGGGCTGTGAAATTATTTTGTATCTGACACAATCATTAGTGGTATTATTTCTTTTGGAGCTGGGAAGGACACTTATAAAACATCTAACAAGCTGCTAAGGAGATTGCCTAAAGCAGTGATTTTCAAAATGTGCTGCTGGAGCCCATTCTTTGTGCTCTGCACATCTATCAAACTCCAGTTTCTTTTTATGGAAAGGACTTCAAATAATATTTCTAAGGGGTGTTTATGACAGTTTGCCTCTGTCATAAACATACCCTCTTCAGATATATGCCACCTGTTGATGGCATGATATGGAGATGACTGAAAGAGGCCAGGACACTCTAAGCAAGTGTGTTGTGGGGCAGAGGGGCACCCGGAGCTCCTCTTCTGCTCTGTGACTCCCTCTGTGCACATGCACCATGCAAACCCTCCAAATCCAGGCACTGAGCCCGGTGTCAGTCTCTAAGGATGCTCTTGGAGGGTGTGGATGGTCTCCTGTGGCTGCCGCACTTCACCTGCTGCAGCCAGATCCTGTCCAGAGGCCCAGCCTGCTTGGGAGTTCTGGTCCAGATAGAAGGGGTGCTGGTGGAAGGCCCCTTCTGGGGGACAGGACCTATTTCATCACAGAATCATCACCGAATGGGTTGGAAGGACCTTAAAGCCCATCCAGTCCCACCCCTGCCATGGGGCAGGGACACCTTCCACTGTGCCAGGATGCTCCAAGCCCTGTCCAGCCTGGCCTTGGGCACTGCCAGGGATCCAGGGGCAGCCACAGCTGCTCTGGGCACCCTGTGCCAGGGCCTGCCCACCCTCACATGGAACAATTCCTGCCCAATATCCAACCCAAACCCACTCCCCTGCAGACTGAAGCCATTCCCCCTTGTCCTGTCACTCCAGGCCCTTGTCAATAGTTTCTCTCCATTTTTCCTGTTGGCTCCTTCAGGCACTGCAAGGCTGGAATTAGATCACCCCAGAGCCCTCTCTTTTCCAGGCTGAACGTCCCCAGCTCTCTCAGCCTTACCTCAGAGCAGAGCTGCTCCATCCCTCTGATCACCTCTGTGCATGCTCTGGAGCCACTCCAGAAGCTTCCATGCCCTTGCTGGATGCGTTTCCTCCAGGTGTCTGGAGGAGGGGCTGGCTGGGCTGGAGAGCAGAGCCCAGCCTGACCTCCTGGCATCCCTGCTCTCACCTCGACTGCAGCTCCTGCACAAGAACTCTGCCACATCAGAGACTGGATGTGCTTCTTCCTCCCAGAGGGGAGCAAAACCAAGGATTTGGCAACTTGTGCTGGCCAGATCTGCTCTGGGAAAATCTTATTTCCCTGGCCTAGGGGGCTGTGACTTGAGCAGGACGTGCTCAGTAACCCCAGCTCTCACTTGGCACTTTGCTGCAGCTGATCCCAAAGCCTGTTGTGGAAAAAGGTCAAAATCATGGACATAATTTACAAACTGAGACACAAAACCCAACACCCTCAGACAAAGTCACCCCACATGTAGCTGGCAGGGCTGGGGACTCAGTCCTACAGTCCAGTGCTCCAGCCCCATTCCCACCATCAGCACTGGGATGGCCACTTGGAATTGCTGTCAGCTGGCTGGGGTGGCTGGAAGGAGCTGTTGTCATGGATACAGCATCCACAGGCTGTGCTCCTGCTCTTCCACAGGAGCTCTGTGGCCTTCAGACACCAGTGCAGCCATCAGCACAGGAAGGGGGATGAATTCACAGC
The DNA here is from genome assembly GCF_017590055.1 of Onychostruthus taczanowskii. Lineage (NCBI taxonomy): Eukaryota > Metazoa > Chordata > Aves > Passeriformes > Passeridae > Onychostruthus > Onychostruthus taczanowskii. The sequence continues at coordinate 603,216 of NW_024503680.1, read as the reverse complement.
ACACACTGAGCTGGCACCTCTGGGACTGACCCAGCTGCTGGAGTCACCAGCACCAAAGCTGCCAGGACCTGTGGAGTCACCTCCTGTCAGGTCTGTGCAGGATTCACACACACTTGTGCCCTTCCCAGCCCCACAGCACCTCCCTCTGCCTGCCCCTGCCTTGGGTGGTCCCAGCAATGGGAACACCCCAGCCTCACCCACACACAGCATCCCTGAGGAGGCTGCAGCTGCTGAGAGACCCAGGAGAGAGCCAAACTGAGAATTTGGCTGAAACTGGGTGGATTGTGGGGAAAAGGTGCAGCCAATGCCTATTTGGCCTCTTCCCATGTCCTTTTTCTTTCATAGGATCGTGGAATATCCTCAGCTGGAAGGGACCCGCAAGGATCATGGAGTCCAGCTCCTGAACAGAGACCCCAACAACCCCACCCTGAGCATCCCTGGCAGTGCTGTCCAAACACTCCTGGAGCTCTGGCAGCCTCGGGGTGATGGTTTGTGCTGTGCTGATGAGCCAGATAAAGTTCACCCTTTGGAATATGGTAGCTCCCATTTCAACAGGTTCAAAATCCAATGTCCCATGTAAACATCCTCAGAAGATGGAATCAGAAGCATGGGATCATGGCATTATTATGGTTGGAAAAGGCACTACAGATCATCAAGTCCAACCCCAGCACTGCACAAAACCATGTCCCCAAGCTCCTTGCAAATAATTCTAGATACTTTGGAGAAATAGAGCTATGAAAGATGCCCTGTAGTAGGACCCACAAGGGGTATTTTTAGATGATTGGCTTTAAGGCATCTACAGCGTGGTGTGGCAAAAGCCGATAGACCAAGAAATACTTATAATGTATTGTAATTAGGAAATAGTTGGCTTCTGATTGTGATGGTGTGAGTTATAACATCTGTATTGTCTCACTCTTCACATGAGACTGAAAATAGAATAAAAGTTTTTAAAACATCTCTCGGTTGCCCCATCTCTGTGTCAGGAAAGGGCTGAATCCAACACACACCCACAGATGTTTGGAGCACTTCCAGGGATGGTGATGCCACCAGTGCCCTGGGCAGCTGTTCTAATGCCTGACCAGCCTTTGGGTGAGGAAATTCCTCCCAACATCCAACCTAAACCTCCCCTGGTGAAACTCAGCGCTGTTACTGCTGCAGGCAGAGGGACACACCTCAGGCCACCAAGGACCTTTTTGTCCCTGTAGGAGGTGGCAAGCACCACGAGCATGGTCATCCAAAGCCTTACAGGAGCCCTGGGAGCTCTATGCAGGAGGGTGACACATTCCAGGGCTGTTGCTGTCACAGCCCAAAGCAGAGGGACAAACTTCGAGGCGAAGCACAACCAGTGCTCCTCCCTCCTGGGCTGAGGGATCCTCCTGCAGGACTTCAGCACTGCCCCAGGGTGGGTCTGGAGGGCAGGGGCTGCTTGGAGGGTATTTTCCTCTATTGCAGCACAGAGCCCAGGGAACACACAGAGACATTTCACTGATTGCTCTGCTGGCCTCTGTTGTGGGAATACTGAGCCCTGATACCTGTGGGAACCCAGGGCACTGGGAATATTTTTCTGTCTGCTCTGGGGTGCCCTGACCCGCAGGGGAACACTGACTTTGACCCTTATCAATGGAGAAAGTTTCCTAGACTTCGAGATAGATTAGAGTGAAAAAAGTGAAATAGATTGTAGAGAGCAGTGTCAGTATATCACTTGGTGAGAAATTTAGGGTTTGGGATTTTTAGTGTGTTGTGGATGGAAGCAAGATGGAGGCACAGGGCGTTGTCCTGGGTTTCTTCTTCACACTTCTTCTTCTTCATGGGTTTGGGTGGCATTCTGTAATTGGGCAGAACAGTCTGTATTGTGGGCTCTTTGGGATCAGTTATCGTGTTAAAAGGGAAAATAATCCAGGTGTCGGTTCTTACTTGGATAGCTTAGTAGATAGATAATAAATAGACAGACCTGGTAACAAGAGATTCTTGGCCCTTTCTGTGGTGCTTTTCCAGTGTGCTGAGCCTGGTGTGGACAGCGTGCAAAACTTTAGATAAGATAATAATAAACAAGAACCTGAAGACCAAAAAATCCAGTGTGTCTCTCCTTCCTGACACAAAACCACCCCAGGAGGGTCTCCCCCGACAGGGGAGCCCCCAGGGAGGGCCCAGCCTGAGGCCCAGAGATCGGGAATCGGCATCAGGTACCCGGCAGATACCAGGCAGTGTGAAAAACCCCCAGATTGCCTGGGTGAGCCTCCAGCAGCAGCTCCTGGCCATTCACACAGTTTGTTTGGCAGCCTCACAGTCAGCCAGGCTCATCACTCAGAGAACTGCACGAGACCATGATCTTTGTGCAGCCAGGGCCATTCCAAAGTGTTTTTTGTTTTACTTTTCCTAGCACTGAGTTTACCATTAAGGTGTGCCTTAGAAAGCACAGAAAATGCCATCTATTTAGTGTAAATATGATGATCTTTGGTACTTAGTGTCTGCCATCAGAAAAACCATTTTAATAAATAAATAAATAAGTTTGATTACTTGCAATGTTCAGAATCCAGGGAGATTCAGAATCCAAAAGGAGAACTGTAGACAACTGGTCAGAAAGCACTAAACATGCTTAGCAAAGGCTTGTGGCACCTCAGACAAACCTAGAGATTAGGCTCCCCTTAAATTACCTGAAATCTTGTTGCTCATCCCTGATCTAGTAACATGATTAATCATTAAATATCATTCATGCAGGAATAGGAAACTGCTTTCACACATTCCTGCTGGACCCCTATCTGTTGAGAATTTTAAACTTTCTGGGATGAAAAGCACAAATCCACTGTATTTAACCTAAAGCTGTAAAGAATTAATCCAAAATTAATTAATAGCACTGAGATTAGCACGTATAGTTTAAATAAAAGTGTGTAACATCACAAAGCAGAAAGCTTACTAGACACATTCCCATGGTCACTGCTGATGAAGTGGAGGCCTCCAAGTGAAGCTGCTTCACACAGGACAAGATGTGCCTGCCTAACTGCAGAGTAATTAACAGTAATTAACAGTAATTAAGGTGCCCCAGCAGCCCTGTTCCCCTCTGACTGGCCAGGGCAGGGCCTGGCTCCTTCCTGCTGCTTCCCAGAGCTGTCAGTCCCTGAGGGTCCCGCCTTGCCCCATCCCAGGCACCACCAAAAGGCAGGAGGGGTGATGGAGTGTGTTGGGTTCATTCTTGCTGCTGCTCTGCTCACCTCCAGCAGGTAACACAGGCGCTGTTCTGGAGCTTCCAGGGGGACTGTTCAGGTGTTGGGGTGTGGCAGCAACAGGGCAGACCCTTGAGCTCTGTTTTCCCTCAGTTCTGCTGCTGTTGTTTCTTTTAGTCAAGAGTTTCTTGAAGCCTTGGTGGGGAGGTGATGCCTTTTCTGGGGGTACCTAAATTGAGAGGGTAAAAAAGCAGTTATATTTATTGACGGAGTAAAAAAGCAGTTATATTTATTGGGGGGTCTTCAGGTACACTTTGGGCAGATAAAGCCCCCCCAGGTCCACCCAAAAAATGACCCACAGGTTTCACATTTTTATAAGGTGGGTCCATTTGCATATTGGGGGTTCATCTTCCAATTACAGCTTCAGCTAATGAAGTCATTTACCCCAAGTTTGCTCCTCCCCAACTCATTTTGTTTCCATCTCTGGCCCTGAGGCATTGAAGTGTCCTTGATTGCCAGCCTGGAGAGGAATTGTTGTGTCTGCCCAAACTGGAAAAGCAGCAGCTCACACTGTGTGTGGGATTTAGTTATACACTGAAGAATTGCAGGGTTGCAAATATACGTAAAATAGAAAAGCTCAAATCCTAAGGCACCAGAGGAAGGAAGTGCCTTGTGCCTCACTCTAATATAAATATATTAATAATATTTGGTCTCTAGGGTGAGGAAAGAATGCTTTCCTTATTCCTTTGATTATCACAAACCACCTGGAACTTCAGCTTAAACTGGGTGGATTTTGCAAGTGGCACAGACCCTCTCCTCTGAGGCTGTTTTGGGGTTTCCCCTGGACAGGCAGTAAAGGAACTTCTCTCTTTTATGATCCTGGAGGGAGGTGTCCCCTTGGAGGGGGATCTTTCCCCAAAGCCTTGGTGTTCCTTGCATTCCAGCTGCCATGGCCTCTGCCTTGCCCCACAAGGAGGAGGTTGCCCAGAGCTCCCCAGAGGTGGAGAAGGAGGAGGAGCAGGAGGCTGGTGCTCCCTGTGGGATGTGAGGAGGGACAGCTCTGGGGTGCAGGGTGAGGAGGTGGCCCTGCTGTGGCTGAGGGGAGCTGAGCCCCCAAAATGGGAGTTTCCTCTGCTCAGGCTGCATCCTGCAGCTTCTGGGAGACAGCACAAAGATATGGACCTGAAGTCCCTGTAACCTCTTAGGCTCAGCAAAATTAGCTGGTTCTTGGCTAGAAAAGATGTTTCTCTAACTCAAGATCCTGGCTCCTGGCAAGCCAGGGCTCCCACGGAAAGACTGCAATGTTTCAGCCTCCCTGAGACCTGCTGCTCTTGCTCTGTGGCCAAGTCTGTCAGCTTAAAACCAACTCAGTCCTGCCTTTCTTGGGATATTGGCTTACTTGGAAAATAGCTATTGGTAATAGCATTCCAGGTAAATTGGAGATGGAGAATTAAGGTCACCTCCAAACTTGGTTGTTTTTTGTGCTAGAGAAAAAAATTCCTGGAATGGCTAATCATTTGTGCCAAAGCTCTCCAGCTCATGTCACAACTGAGTTATGGTTTAATTAGGTGTGTGAGCAAGGCAAGAGTTTCTCTCTCAGGCAGAGTAGGTGGTTTGGTGGCGATTCCAGGGCAGAAGCACTCGGGGCCACATTGGGAGCTTCATGGCTGTGCTTTCCTTTGCTCTTCCAGGCTGCAGTGAAGGAGGTGGCCAGTCTGAGCCTGCTGAGCTGTGTCTGTGGTGTGCTTTCTGCAGCTCGTGCCTCCAGCAAGGCAGCCCTGCGCAGGTGTGAGTGTGCTGCTGCAGGGCAGGGGGTGCTCGGTGTGACCAGGCCAGCTGTGTGCAGCCCCACGGTAAATCCCTGCCTGGGAGGGGCTCTCTGGCTCCTTCACACCTGCAGGAGTCCTGGGGCGAGGAAATGCACCTCTCCATTGCCATAGTGCAAGGACAGCCCATGGCTTGTAAATCAGGCTAAAGCTGGGCCCGAATCCCAGCAGTGGGAGGGAGAGTCAGGGCTGGACTCTGGTGCTGATTTTCCTAAAACTGATTTTTGCAAGGTGGAACTTGCAGAAAATCTCGTTGTGATTATTTTTTTTTCTTTTTTTTTGGTTCTCTCTTCAGTTGCTGCAGTGAGTGAGTATGCTGCCAGGGGTTTGGATAAACTGGGGGAGAAGCTGCCACTCCTTCCAAAGCCAGTGGGACAGGTAAGAATTAAAGGCTGTGCTGTCCCTGGCAGACAGAGGGCCCTGGTTCTTGTGGGATTTCTGAGCTAGGGTGGGATGTAGGCTCACACACCTGAGTAAACTGAACTGACACTGTGCTATTTGTCCTCTTGGTGCAGTTCAGAATTTCAGTGTGAGACACAACCCACTCCATTACCTGCCATTCCCCCTGTTCCCCAGATTCTCTCTGACACAAAGGAGCTGCTGTCAGCCAGAGTAGCTGAGGTGAAGGAGGCTGTGAGCAGCAGAGTGCTGGAGGTGCTGGATGTCACCAGGGACGCTCTGCAGGGCAGTGAGGGGGCTGCCACACCTGCAGTGACCAGCGCTGCTGGGCTGGGGCCTGCAGAGGGACAGAGGGGTGTCTGTGGAGCAGAGGCTGTGCTGGGGACAGCAGAAGGTGGCTCTCTCCCCATTGGAAATGAGGAGCTAGGTAAGGAAAGGTGGCTGTGGCTATGGAGGTGGGACTGGGGATGGTCAGCCCCATTCCTCACTCCCCTACTCTGCAATGGGGATAATGGGAAGAGAGAATGCCAAAATGCTTTGGGTTGGAAAGCACCTTAAAGCTCATTTTGGGCTTCTCACCATGGCAGGGACACCTTCCACCATCCCAGGCTGCTCCAAGCCCTGTCCAGCCTGGCCTTGGGCACTGCCAGGGATCTGGGGGCAGCCCCAGCTGCTCTGGGCACCTGTGGCACCTCTGCCCCGGGCACTGGCTGTGTCCCCAGCCCAGCTGGCAGAGTGTGAGGAGGGCACGGCCGTGCCCCTGCCGCAGCACAGGAGGTACCTTGTGCGCCTGGGCTCTCTCTGGCAGGAACTGCGCCTCTCTGCCCAGCTGCACGCCACAGCCAGGATCAAGCAGCTCTGGCAGGGCACGCAGGGGGCCCTGGCACAGCTCCTCTGCATCCTCGAGCTGGTAGGTAGAGCAGGGAACCAAAGCCCTGGTCTTGTCTCAGCTTTGTTGCTGTGCTGAGGAGCTTTGCAGTTCCAGCTGATCTGTCTGTCCTGGCTCTCTGCTCTTCCCCTGCCACAGGCTGAGGCGTTTAAGCAAGGATTTAATCAAAAGCTTCAGGAGGAGCAGGAGAAACTACACCAGATGTGGCTAGACTGGAGTAGGAAGTATCTCAGAGAGAGTGGAGATGAAAGCCCTGTGGAGCCAGATGTACCTCCTGGGGAGGGAGGCAAAGGGCTCCCCTGGGTTTTTGAGTGCCTTATTGCTGATGGTGTCCTTCCTGCCTCCCCCCGCAGGAGATGGAGTGTCTGATGCTGCTGATGGCTCGCAGGATCGATGAAAGCCCTGTGGAGCCAGATGTACCTCCTGGGGAGGGAGGCAAAGGGCTCCCCTGGGTTTTTGAGTGCCTCATTGCTGATGGTGTCCTTCCTGCCTCCCCGCAGGAGATGGAGTGTCTGATACTGCTGATGGCTCGCAGGATTGGCCAGCAGCTGCAGCTCTCCTGCTCTGGGGTGGTGGCTGCCATGCAGGGCTCCCCTGCAGCCTGCAGCACAAGCTGAAGCAGGCTCTGGCTGCCATCCAGGAGCTGCATGCTGCTTTCTCAAAGGCCAACTCCTTCCAGGATTTGTCCAGCAGTGTCCTGAGCCAGAGCGAGCTGGCTGTGATCCAGGAGCACATGGAGGAGCTGCTGGATTACCTGAAGAACAACACTCGTCTGTCCTGGCTGGTGGGACCCTTCTTCCCCAGGGAGGAGGAGGAGGATCAATCCTCCCAGGAGGAGGCAGGGGCAGCAGGAGCTGGGCACCTGGAAACCTCCAGCACCTCCATGTAAAGGATAAAACAATAATGGCTGTTGGCATTAAACCCTCAGTAAGGGGAAAGTGGAAAGAATTGTCTTCCTAAAAGCTGCTTGTACTGGGTGATAACTGCTTAAGATAAAACTGCTGCATACAAAACCCTGTCTCTGGGATCTCTGGGGCAAAGACTGGGAGGATTGCTCAGTGGGTGTGAGCTGTGCTCTTCCACTTCTTCCTTGATGGAATTCCACTGTGCATTCAGGGCTGGAGGAAGAGCAGTGAGCAGGACAGGAAGGATCACAGCTGGTGAGTTGTAATTCCTTCTCTCTCCCAAGCCTGGAGCAAACACATGCCCTGGTGGCACTGCCCTGTGCTTGGGAGAGCTGTCAGGGCATCCCTTGGCATTGCTCCTCCAAGGCCAGATTCTCCTCCTGCATTTCCCTGCTGCTGCCTGAGCAGGTTGGTGAGGGGGCTGTGGCTCAGTGCTGGGGGGCAGGCTGTGGGTGACAGACACCTGCTGCCAGCACAGGGTTTCTGGGGAGCTCAGACTCTGCCAGGGCCACACCCAGCTCCTTTTGGAAGAGGCTGGGGAGCCCAACACCTTCAGACTGGCCAGGCAATGCTGTGGGCTGGGCTGATGGACCAGGTGCCTGTGGGACCTGGAGAGGAAAAGCCCTGCTCCTGCCTTCCCATCCTTCTGCCTTCAGACAGGAAAACTCTGCTCCTGGCCTCTCATTTCTCTGTCTTCAAGACCAGAATTGGAATCTGCTCTCATGTGAGTACTGCTTCTTCCAGAGTGGTTTTTTTTTAATTTTTTTTATTTAAAGGTAATTAAAGTTAGTTGTTTCATGGGGGTCAGAGACAGGGACTGGGGATGGGGCTTTCTTTGGGTGGTGACTGCAGGCTTGAAGAGGTGGAAGTTGCTCCTCTCTCACTTAGAAGTGACCACTTTTCCAGCAGCACTCCTCATCCTCAGCCCTGTGTGTAAAGGCTTTCTGCTGAGGCTCTGGGTTTGGGCAGCAATTATTCCTTCATGCAGCACACCCCCCTCACGGAGGAATTTGGATCCTGATTCCCTGAGCTCAGCATGTACCAGACAAGGGTCTTCCTCATGCAGCAACCAGTTTGTGCTGAAGGCAAAATAATCAGGCAGTTTAAGTTGCCAGGTGATGCTGAGATGTGAGAGAGGAATTGCAGGGGTCATCCCTGCACTGTGTGCTCTCAGCTGCAGAGGGAATTCTCTCTGCAGAAAAGCTCAACAGATCTGTCTCCTGTAACTCCTGCTGGACTTGGGGAGTGGGAATTGGGGATATTGGAACTATTGCAGGCAGTCCTGCTGCTTGGTGGGAAATAAATGTGTGCTGTCTTCTTCATAGTGCTGGGAAATTTAATCCACAACCATCAGAGGTTTGTGCTCAAAAAGGAGACCGAGGAGTCCTTCTGCTTTATTCCAATAAGGGAGAGGCCATGGGGCATTCCTCTGGGCTCTCTCCAAGTTTTGGAGGATGCAGCCTCCTTTTTATCCCAATTTCCCAGCCACATTTCCCTTCTCTCTTTCCCCATTGGCTGAGGTATGTGAGAGGTACAGACTTCCCAAAACACCTGATACCAGGACTTGCCTCTAATGTATAACCCTCCCTTTTGATTGTTAATTCTCATGGAATTTAGGGTTTCCCCCCATTGTTTCTTTCATCTTTCAATGTTTAATTTCATTTATCAGCAAACCTAAAGTTTGTTTCTAAAGGCAAATATCTTTTTCCATTCATCAATCAGTGGAATCCTTCCCATTGTTTCTTTTATCTCCCAGTGCTGTTTTTTATCTACCAGCAGACCCACAGTTGGATTGTAAAGACAAATCTGTCATTCCTCTCAATAGCAAAGTTGTCTCTTACCGCCTAGGAATGGCTGAAATTTAAACTTGCCTGATTATAAAAGGGAATTTTAAGGAATTGCTGGGCGTTCCCACACTTGATATTGATTTGCTAGTCCAGCACTTCTGAGCCGTGCTAACATAATGCTTAGCCCAGCAAATCCTGCTGCTCCTGCCCATGGATCAGGGGGATGTGTTCTTGCATGGCCATTAAATCTGTTTACTGAGAACATTCCTGGCTGCCAGAGCCCACAGCTCGTGGGAGCCTCTGGGAACTCCAGTGCTGTGTGTGGCTGGAATCTCCCTGTGCTGGAGCTGGTGATGAACAGCCCAGCTCCTGTAAAGCTAAAAAAGCCTCCAAACAGCTACAGAGACTGGAGCAGAAGAGCTGCCACAGGCTGAAAGGCCCTTCCTGTGGCAGCTTGAAAAGAGGAGGCTTCTCAAGCAGAGTTTGAGAAGTGGAAGCCTCTCCCCATTTTACTGTTTAGCATCCAAAGATCCAGGGAGCCGTGGAGACTTCTTACACCAAACTGGAAAGGAGAACTCAGAGCAGCTGCACATGGGAAGAGTTTGACTTTTAACTTTGATCTGCTCTCATCCATGCTGTAGAAACAGAAGGGGATAAAGGTGGGAAGAAGCTGGGAATGATGAATGGACTGGCTTCCTGCAGTGTTTAAGGCTGAAGCTCCTCTGAGCTCTGGTTAAATATCCAGGCTGTTCTTCATTGTCTCCAAGCTCAGATGATTCTCCATGCTTATTTTGAAGAGTTTTGGATAGAGGTGAGAAATGTGTTGGCGATGTGACAACCCCAAGCCAACGCCTTGGCAGGGAAGCTGTGCCTTGGGGCAGCTCCTCTGCTCTCAGCAGCCCTGGGCAATGCTGCAGTGCTCCTTAATTCTGCTAATTGTTGCCCTGGTGATTGCTCACCCTGCCCTGTGCCTGCTCACTCTGGGCTGATTTAAACTTTAAATGCACTCACAGGGGCACCTCCTTCTTGTTCCACTTTTGGATGCCACCACATCCCTCTGCCAGTTTTTGTAACGTTTTCATTATTTCATTCTCACCTTCATGTCCTGCTGCTGTTCTTCCTTCCCTCCTGCTGTTCTCTGTCCAAATGCCTGAGCTGTGGGTCAGGGACTGAATGTGCTGCTCTTGGGTGGGGGCCTCCTTGGGCTGACATTTCTTATGGGTGAAATTAGGAGGCATTAACCAACCCATTTCCACGTCTTCCTACCTGGCAGAGGGAATGGCTTGAGGAGAGTTTCCCAAGCAGCTTTTTTAAGGCAATAGACTGGGAAAGGGAAGTGCTGGAAGGCAAAAGCTCTGTAGCTGCTTGTAAGGAGCTCAATTTCCCCTTCTCCCTTCCATGTTTCCTGCCACTCCTGGATATTATCATCCCTTCTCCAGAGCTGTGTTACTTCTTGCTGCAGAATACTCTGGGTATAAAACAGGTTTGAGGCCTCCCTGAAGGGCTGCTCGGGGAGCTGAGGCCCTGCCCAGCCAGGAGCTGTCTGGTTCCAATTTCTGGGTCACCTCGAGGTCCTGTGATTGGAAAAATTTGTTGCAATAAGATAGAAAAATCATAAAGAAATCATAAAAGCAAGCCTGCTCTCCTGGAATCGGTGGCTGGCCTTGTCAAGCTGGCCCTTTGCAAGTTCCCATGTGAAAGCAATCCTGGTGTGAGCAGTTTGTTAACATAACAATCTATTCCTGGGTAAAAACAACCAGCCCTTGTATAAACTGGTTTTCATTTTTCTATCTAATGGTGTAAAAACATCTCTCACAAACAACTGTCCCTGCATATACACCCCGGGGGGTTTGAGTGACCAATTAATGCAGAATAACAACTTGTTACTAATTAATAATTGGCAAGGAAGCTTCTAACCAATGAGACACACATGAGCTCTGTAAAACTGGATAAAACTGAGTTATGTGAATAAAGAATGGGCTTTTTCCATCATGAAGAAAATGGAATCAGGTGTCATTTATTCCCTTAAAATTCAAGATGTTCAGAGCTCACAGGCATTAATTTGGAATGGGATGGGTTGAAGCTGCTGTGGCTGGTCAGTGTGGGAGCAAAATCAGGGGAGGGGATGCAGGGGTGACCGACCTGCTGGATGCTGCCATGGCTGGGTTTGTGCTATTCTCTGTGTGCATTTCACTTCTTCATTCCTGGTTTTGTTAAGCTTGCTTCACAGTGGCAGGAGTTTGATGCAGGAGGCCCAGAGTCCTGCCTGGCTCTGCCATGGGGGTGTTAAAGGAGATTCTCTGGGACAGAAACAGCTGGGCAGGGTGGGGTGGAGTGGGAAAGCAGACAGACCTGGAGGAGGAGGCACCAGGAGGGCTGGGGACAGCCAGAGAGCAGGTGAGAGGCTGGATGGAAAACCAGTGGAAAATCCCCCAAAATAGATTTGGATTGAAGGTGAGAATTCAGGGAGCCTGGGGGAGCAGGGAATGTTGGACTGGGATGGGCTCACCTGGGGCAAGGTGCAAAAAACTGGAGAGCAGGAGAGGAACCAGATGGAAGGGACTGGAAATTCCTTTTGTACAGTTATTTTAAGGGCACTGTGTGTCTCAGTGCAAGGCAAAACACCATCTCTGCCCTTTGGCAAGGGAATGTTGGGGAAAACCCCATTCCTCTGCAAGAGGAATCCCAAAATATTTACACTGCCTGGACCATCTTGCAGGGTGGTGTCCTCACACACCTTGGCTTTGCAGGATTTTCCATGAGGAAACACATCCTGAGCTCTCCCAGCTGAGGAAATACCAACTGCAGTGGCCTTTTCCCTGGCAAAGAAATGCAACATTTTGGGTTTGTGCCTGCTGCCCTCCCTAAATCCCCACTCTGCCTGGACCTGGCTGATTTTGGAGGAACACCTGGCCCCTCTCACCTGGGGAGCCCTGTGCTACCTCCCCTCACTGCTCCATCTCCCGTGGGAGGGTGACTGCAGCTGGGAGCTGAAGGTCACCTGAAATGCTATCCTCATTTAGCTGCCTCCATGGGGTAATTACAGCTGGAAACAGGAGGTTTGCTAAACAAATTACAGCCCAAATACAGTGTTTACCTAGTGAGAGATGGATTGGGAACACCTGTGCCACTTTGTGGAACAGAAAAAAGCAGTTTTAGGAGTTTGAAGTATTTTTTCTAGTCATGTCTCCTGTTGGCTGTGTCCTGTCCCACTGATCCCCAGCAGATCGGGGCATGGCACTGCTTGTGTGGTGTTGTGGCTGTTTTGGGGCTCTCATCCCCCTGGGGAGGCTGAGCCATGGCCCCACGGAGGGCAGGTGAGCCCCAGGTGCAGAGAGCACAAAGGTTCGTGCTTCACTGATGGTCTGGGCACTGGAGAGGTGGCTGGAGCAGGGGAGGATCAGACCTGGGGTGGTCCTGAGCACAGGCACTGTGACAGGGCAGGGGAATGGCTTTGAGCTGACAGAGTGGAGGTGAGGTGGAAAATTGGGAAGGAATTCTCCCCTGTGAGGGTGCTGAGGCCCTGGCACAGGGTGCCCAGAGCAGCTGTGGCTGCCCCTGGATCCTGGCAGTGCCCAAGGCCAGGTTGCTGCTGACTGTGGAGCACACAGGGCTGGCTGGAAGCCCAGACATCCCATTGGAGACACCCATTGTTGCAATTTTGTTCTGTATTAAATTCCTGCTTTTGGACCCACTTTTATTCTCTGCCAGCTTGATGGTGCTGGGGAAGGATTGGTCTTGATGGTCTTGGAGGTCTTTTCTAGCACCTCCCAGTGCTAAACCAGCCTTTGCATGAAGAAATTTTTCCTGGTGTCCACCCTGACCTCCCCTGAGGCTGTTCCCTCTCCTCCTGTCCCTGTTCCCTGGAGCACAGCCCGACCCCCCCGGCTGTCCCCTCCTGTCAGGAGCTGTGCAGAGCCACAAGGGCCCCCTGAGCCTCCTTTTCTCCAGGCTGAGCCCCTTCCCAGCTCCCTCAGCCCCTCCTGGTGCTCCAGCCGCTTCCCCAGCTCTGTTCCCTTCCCTGGACATGCTCCCCAGGTGGATGATCATGTTGTGCTTTCCTAAAAGCAGTGGGAGCTCAATTATTCCCAGCTCCCTTTGTGCCCACGCTGAATTTTGATGGACACCCCTGCAGCTCCAGGGCCACCCTCAGGTGAAGGCTCTGCTTGGCTTTTGGCTTTTAATTTTACTTTTTTACATTTCTTTTTCTGCCCTGCTCATACTGAAACAGTCCCAGAGCAAACCTGCTGCTGGCTAACCCACAGTGTAGTGTTTGAACACAGCAGGACAAGCCCTGGAGTGCTGCTTTCCATGGGACCGGGAGGCTTGGAAAGATTGGAAGGATGTGGAACAACCTTTGCTTTCCCAGAGGGGTCAGGCACAGACTAACCACTGAGCAGAAAGAAGTCTATTCCCAAGTTTCTAGTACTCTTGTTAGAAATAATGATAGGTTCTCTAAGGGGGATTTAAAGGTTTTTTTTATTGAATTTTCAAATATTTTCTGGGTGTTATGTGTGAGTTAGTTTGGGCTGATGGCTTTTGGATGAGGTTGGGAAAAAAGTCTATTGTCTGGAAACTGAAGGGGATTTTTGGGTTGGGAAGTTCCACCCACTGTTTCATTCTGTCTGTGAGGTGACTGAGGGTTTGGGAGGGGGTTCTAAGAATACTACAAGCTCTGTACCCCAGTTATCACCCCAGCTATCATGTTCCTCTCCCTGTCCCCTCATCCCCTTGGGACAGGTCTAGAGATAGAAACTGCCTAAACAAGGTGCAGGAGTGCTGCCTGCCTCCTGCCCCCCCCGTCCCCTTCTCAAGCTGGTGCTGGCCATGCCAGCCTGGGCTCCAACCCAACCCCTTTTCCCACAGCCCTTCATCCTGAGCTTCCACTCACTTCTGTGGGACAGGAGAGCTGGAGCCCAGTCATCAATAAATGGCTTTGGAAGAGAGGGCAGCACCAAGAGGTGACACTTGGGTGTCTGGGTCCCCCAGCTCCTGCTGCTGTCACTCAGGGCCGTGTCCCTGTGCCAGAGCAGGGAATGGCTTCCCCTCTCTGATCCTGAGCGCTGCCCATGGCATTCACCCAGCTTTACACAGAGCTGGATTTCCCTTCAAGCATTTCCTGGAGGTTACAGAAAACTTCAGTGGCTTGTGGACAAGTGCCAGCTCTGGACAGAAGTTTGGGGTGAGGTCTTCAGGTGGTTGTGCTCTGTCGCTTTCAGCAGGAGAGGGGGAAGAGGTGTCTAAGTCCTGAAAGAATGAGATCTGTGCTAAAATATTGATGATAATAATCACAGAATCACAGAATTGTTAAGTTTGGAAAAGATCTTTGAGATCAAGTCCAGCCATCAGCCACATTCACCACTAAGCCGTGTCCTCAAGTGCCACATCCACACGTTTTTAGAATGTTCTGGGGATAGGGATTCCACTGCTTCCCTGCACCACCTCTTCCCGTGCTTACAGCCCTTTCAGTGAAGGCATTTTTCCCAGTATCCAGCCTGAACCTCCCCTGATGCAATTTCAGGCTGTGTCCTCTTGTCCTGTCCCTTGTTCCCTGGGAGAAAAGCCCAAATCCTCACTGCTTGCACCCTCCTGCCAGGTAATATAAACAATAATAAAATAATATTTTCCTAGGTCCAACCTGCCTCTTAACACTTCCAAACATGCTTTCTTTCACTATTTTGAAACAAAAAGTTTTTTCTGTCCAAGAGAGAGGGGGAAATGTGGGAAATGAATTTGTAGAGTTCTCCAAGCCTGACAGAGGGCTCACACAGTGTGCATCTGTATGCAAACTTTGGGATAAGAAATGCTGACTTAGAAATGCCGTGGAATAGGACAGACATTGCTGAGAGAGACAAAGGGAGCTAGAAACAAGTTTCAAAGGGTGGCCTTACAAATAATTCCAGATACTTTGGAGAAATAAAACTATGCATTGTAGTGGGACCCATGAGGGGTAGTTTTAGATAATTTGCTTTAAGGCATCTACAGCGTGGTGTGGCAAAAGCTGATAGGGCCAAAAAACACTTAACAGTGTATTGTAATGAGGAAATAATTGGCTTCTGGTTGTGATGGTGTGAATGATAACATCTGCATTGTCTCATGACATCATCTGCATTGTCTTCTCATGAGACTGAAAATGGAATAAAAGTTTTTAAATCACCTCTCAGTTTTCCCCATCTCTGGGTCAGCAAAGGGCTGAATCCAACAGTTCCTCAGCTGGGCATCCTCGATGGGCACAGGGGGAATTGGCACAGGAAGGGGCCCATGGAGCTGGGCTTGGCAGCTCTGCACCACCAGTGTCCAGCTGTGCATTCCCTGTGGTCCTGGAAATCACAGCATCTGTAAGGCTGGAAAGACCTTTAAGACCATCAAGTCACCTTTGACCAAACACCACCTCCTAAACCAGGCTGTGAAATCTGCTTTTTTTTCTTTTTGAACCTTCCACAGGTGGTGACTCCACCACTGTCCCAGCATTCCAAGGCTTTCCATGAAACAATTTTCCCAGGTCTTCAGGCTGAACCTCTCCTGGCACAGCTGAGGCTGTTCTCCCACGTCCTGTTGCAGCTGCTTTGGTGCAGAGGGTGACCCTCACCATGCCACAAGCTCCTTTCAAGTAGCTGTGGACAGCAGAATTGAGATCCTGTTCCCATTTCTGTCTCTTGTCCCATTTTTGAGGTTCTGAGCCATTTCTGATTTTATTTTCCCATTTCCATGACTTTGCTGAGCACCTTCACACCACCACTGTCCAAAGGGACCTGGGTGTGAGGCAGTGCCTGACTTGCTGAGGTTGCTTCTCTGGTTTAAGATGGGAAGAAAATCATTGTCCCCCCCATCCCTGGTGGGAAGGCAGAGGCTCAGTGATGCCCATGAAGTGCCTGGGGAGGCACTGGAGGTGTGAGAGGGGCAGCAGCCCCATGGGCTCCAGCCTGACTCCAGGTTACACAGCTGGACCCAGATGTGCTGGGGCTGCTGAACAGCTTCTCTCCAGGAGCAGGGAGGACACCCTGGAGCTCAGTCTGGTGGTGGCAGCTCCTGGAGAAATGTGACACAGATGTCTGTCAAAGTTGGGAAGGGATTCCAAGAGGAT
The DNA here is from genome assembly GCF_017590055.1 of Onychostruthus taczanowskii. NCBI lineage: Eukaryota > Metazoa > Chordata > Aves > Passeriformes > Passeridae > Onychostruthus > Onychostruthus taczanowskii. Next base: position 587,165 of record NW_024503680.1, on the reverse strand, counting down.
TTTGCAGCACTGGCACAATTTGTGAGCCCATCCTTCCCAGCTCTTGCTACCCTAAAGAGGTGCAGGGACGATTTTGGGATAAAGTGAGGATATTACTGCTTCCCCCCAGGTCCTTCTGGGGCCTGGGCAGCTCTTTCAACCCTCCTGTAACTTGGGCTGATTTGTGTGCTACTATGAGCTCATTTTAGTGTTTCTCTGAAAATCCACAGCAGTAATTTGGTAAATAGAGAATTACCAGACCTGAAGTGCTCCAGCCCTGGCCAGCTGTAATTTGCTCTGGGTAATCACTATTCTGCTGCTTCTCTCTGCTAGCTCTGAAAGTGCTAGGAATTTAGAGTAGGAATCAATTAAACAGCAAATAGGTTTCTTTGTCAAAATCAATTAAGTCCTCCTCCCAACCAGTGCAATGGTCTCCCAGGAATTTCATATTCTGCTTGGCTGCTGTTTCCTCAGCAGCTTTTGCTGGATAATGTTGATGTTTTATAGCTTGATTTAAATCATATGGATCAATGCATATGCATCCCTTATTTGGATTTTTCAATTACAGCCGTATATTTAGCCTAAATGAATTATCTGGGTTGTAGTTGCAGCTACACAGAGAATTTTTCATAATGCCCAATTCAATTTCTACTTTCTCTGTAAGCATAAATGATTTCTTTGGGGAGAAGGATCATTAGGGTTGTTTTGCCCTTCTTGCTGGATTCTGGGTCTTCCAAAGGGGCCAGACCAGGAATTTTCAACCATCTCCAGCCTGTGGGTTCTACTTCAGTTTTGGGTGGACAAACAAACACTTGGGCATTGTGGATTGTGCAGGTGTGTGGGTGAAAGCAATTTTTTAATTTTTAATGAGCCCCTTGTGGACTGCTCTGCCCTGGCTCAGGGCCCTCTGCCCCCTGTCCCCTCCCCACAGCCTGGAGGCTGATCTGAGCTCCCTGTTGCATCCGACCTGGATCTGAGCTCCTCCTGTTGCATCTGCAATTTAAACCATCCTTTTCCCTGCCTGCTGTGCCTCTGCCCCATCCATCTGCATCCCTGAACCCCCAAAGCCTTTGGGAACCCGGCCCTCAGCACGCCTCAGTTTCCATGGCACCACTGAAAGAGGACTTGGGCTCCTAAATCCCCAAAGTGCCTTTGTTTTCCACATTCCTCACAGATAACTCATCCCCAGTCCCTGTCTGGAAGAAGGAAAGAGTTTTGAGTTCTAAGCCAAGCTCTGGCTCATCTTTAAATCAGAAGATAAAAGTTAATTATAGATATTAGATATCAATGATGGGAGGCTGTGCCAGGGGAGGATCAGGCTGGACTGTGGCTACAGCCCCTCCAACCCTCCATTCCCAATTTAATTCTTAACACTCAAAGGTTCCTGGAGGCAAAGGTTGTGTTTAATCCTTGCTGCCATCCAGGGGAGCTCTGTGTGCAGACCAGGCCTTGCCAGATGTGGGAAAAAATTTGCAAAAAAAGAGGACTTTTACTTGTATTTTACAGAATTTGAAATTAGTAAATATTAAAAAGTCCAGAACAATGTAACAGCTATTTTGAGTTTGAATTGAACTCCAGGGTTTCAATTCTGACAAATTAAATCTAAAAAGGGGGATAATTGCTAAAATGGTGTGAATGATTGATTTGTTTTTCTATGTGACAGCCAAGCTTTTTCAAGGAACTGTTGAGCTTTGGAGAGCTGAAAAATCACTCACTGTCCATCTCCCAAAAATCCAGCTCTTAAATACTTCATATGGCTCAATGCACACTTTTCCACTTAATGCAAAACTTCTCATGCTGAAAATAGAGGCCTGGGGTTATAAACTGCTCAAGAAGCTGGTGTCATCTGAATTTTCCTGCTGCCTGAGGGGATTTAGAGGATGAGCCACTTGCCCAGGGCAGTGCCGTGGCCACAGGCAGTCCAGGGAGAGGCCCTGATGCCTCCATGGTAAATCCCACTTTTCCTGCTGTGGAGCTTTGTAAAAACAATTTCCTGTTCCCTGAGCAAAGCCGCTTCCCAAGCTCCTGCTCCTTCCTCCAGGCTAAGGAGCCTCTCTCAAGCTTTTGCTCTTGGAATTCACAAGGACTAAACCTCCTCCCAGCTGAGGAACTGTTGGATTCAGCCCTTTGCTGACCCAGAGATGGGGAAAACTGAGAGGTGATTTAAAAACTTTTATTCCATTTTCAGTCTCACGAGAAGGGTGAGACAATATAGATGTTGTCATTCACACCATCACAATCAGAAGCCAACTATTTCCTCATTACAATACACTATTAAGTGTTTTTTGGCCCTATCAGCTGTTGCCACACCACGCTGTAGATGCCTTAAAGCCAATCATCTAAAACTACCCCTCATGGGTCCCACTACAATGCATAGTTTTATTTCTCCAAAGTGTCTAGAATTATTTGTAAGGCCATCCTTTGAAACTAATTTTAGCTCAATTTCTCTCTCAGAAATGTCTGTCCTATTCTATGGCATTTCTAAGTCAGCATTACTTATCCCAAAGTTTGCATATGGATGCACTGTGTGGGCCTTCTGTCAGGCTTGGAGAATTCTCTACAAATTAATTTCCCACATTTCCCCCTCTCTCTTGGACAGAAAAAACTTCTTTGATGGCCCTGTTCATCGATTGCTGTGCACAGTGAAGCACACAAGGCACTAGCACTGTCACTAGAACAATCAGTGCATATCAACTTTTTCATTTCCCACAAGGAGCCTCAGAGGCAGGAGCAGAGTTCCTCTCCTGGAGGGGACAAGGCTGGGCCCAGGCTCAAAACTCTCCTCCATCTCCTCCATGCCCAGAGCAGGGCTGTGAAAAATAAAGTTTACTTTTCTGGTAAAATTAAAAAGTTTAATAAAAAAACAGGAGGAGACAGCAATAAAGCAAAGGGTTAAAAACACCAGGTGCTTGGCATTCAGCCAAGAGCACACTGTTTTCTTTGGAGAGATTCTTTAAATATTTTTTCTATTACATTAGCTTGTTGTATATTTATAGACTCTTATGCATATTTATATTTTTCATTAACTAATTTACATATTCTAGGAAATATTTTGCTTGGCCCCTCCTTGGGTGTGCTTTTTCAGAGTATGCATGTTCCTTGGCTGTGTTTTTGGTCTGTTTTCTTTTAAATTATTATTTCTTTTATTCTTTCTTCTAGTTTGGGCTTTGGTCTATACTCTTTCTAGACAGCAGCTGGTGATACTTGGTATATTAATAGTAGGGTCTTCTTTATATGTTCACTGGATGTTATCCTGACCAAACAGTTCACTCATAACTATATCAGCTACTATCATGTCTAAGTTTTTGTTAATAGTAGAAATAAAAACGAAGTTATTTTAACATTATACACCTAGCATTTATCTCAATATTTGTGAAAGGCCAACAATATAATATGTGTTTATAACAGGGCCAGGCATTGTGTCCACAGGGCTTTCCCAGGAGGTTCCAAGCCCCCTCCTGCTGCCAGGGATTTGTGGTGGCTCCCCAGCCTTACAGCCTTTGCTCCAGTGACATTCCATCCCTTCACAAGGGGAATGTTTCAGGGAACAGAGGTGCCAGGTGTCACTGCAGGCTGGGCTTGGGATCCCTCCAGGGGAGCTGCTGGGGTGACCTGGGCCTTGCAGTGTCCCAGGTGAGCATTCCCATACTCACACCTGGCCAAATTCCCCCTTTTCCCATTTTGTGACTTTGCATCCTTGGCTTCCCCTATCTTTGCTGACTGTTTTCCCTCTGCTGCTGGGGGAAGCAGGGAAATCACCTTTTGGGGACCAGTTTGCCATGAGCAGGGGGAGTGGGGGAAGGCACAGATTTCCATTAGTGAGTGATTCATCACTTGATTGCTGCTGGGAGACTGAGGCATCCCTTTAATCTCTGCAGTTCCCAGGGGCCACTGACTGAGGGGCTATTCAGGCTCCTGCCTGCATTAGCATCTGACTTTCCCTTCCTCACTTGCTGCTGGGCTCCATTTGCAGGGCTCTGAGCAGCCTCTGCCATCTGTTAATTCAATAATTGCCTAATGTTGTAATACACACGTGCTCTAATGGAGCAATTTCCCAGTTCTCATCCTGGAATCTGCTTCAGCTGTCAATATTTCTTTACAATGTCTATTTTTTTCAGGGTTTTTTGAAAACAATGGCATGATTACAATACAGTTGAGCCTGGTCCTTCAGCAGCCTGGCACAGTAAATATTCTAAAATCCCCATATGTCTGAAACAATCTGGGAAGTTTTAAAATATTAAAGTAACACATCCCCATTCATGCAAAATGGCAGGCCTGATGGTGCAATTATCTATTAATTATTATCTGGTGTGCTTAGAAAGTGAAAACTCGCCTTCAAATGGCAGCAGCTGAAATGAATATAAATTACGAAGGGTCAGGTTTATTTCATGTCCACTACAACTCTAAAAAAACCAACTAAAAAGGCTAGACCAGGAGGCCAAATAAATGTGGGGGATGCCAGATGAAGAAATGGATTTATTCCAGCGCAATCCTCTCTATGCTGATGCTGCTTTTCCTGGTCTGCAAACTTATGTGAAGCTCATCTCAGAAGGAAAAATAAATAAAGTCCTGATACCATGTTCCTTACAGAGCAGGAGATATTTGTTGTAGGGGGGATGAATGCTTCAGTTTCACTTGGGTGTCTTACCTTTATTTACATTTGCCATGAAATCTCTTCCTTGGGCCAGGCTGCCCAGGGCAGGAAAGGCCAACACCAACCCTGAGAGCCTCGTGAAAGCTCCTGCTGCTGTCCTTCCTCCTTCCCTGGCCAGCTCCTGCCTTTGGATGGCTTTGGAGCTTTGCCGAGTGAGCACATAAAATTTCTCATTGCCTTGGTTTGAAAAGGCAGGTGTCTGCTAAGGAGGGCAGGAGCCTCCCTTGAAATGGAAAATGTAAACCCCCTCCTTCTGAATTATTATAATTTTGAAATTAAGGGGCTCTCAGGCAAAGATATGGGAGTAGGAATAACAGTTCTTTATTAGGAAAAAATAAAAATACTAATGCAATAGTACAAACAAATAAAAAACAAAACACCACTGCCAGAGTCAGAGCAGGCCCTGTCCCCTGTGGGTCAGGGTGGTGGCACAGTCCCATCCCATGGGGGCTTAGCCCTCCTGCAGTGCCAGCTGTGCTTCTGCTGGAGCAGGGATCCTGCACAAGGCTGCAGTTTTCCTCTGAAGCTCCAGGGCTGCTGGAGATGGGCCTGCTCTTCCTCTGGGAATGCAGGGCAGGAGAAAGCTGCTCCTCTGGGAATGCAGTGGGCAAAGGCTGCTGTGCTGTTCCAGGCTCAGATTGTATCCAGGTAGGAATGCTTGGCTCCTGCCCTGGGCGGAGCATCTCCCAGTGGGATGCTGGAATTTGATCAGCCATGCAGGGACACTCAGTGGCCATGAACAGCAGAGATCTCCTGGAGGGAGGATTGGCTGTGGGAGAGACCAAGAAAACTGCCCCGTGAACAGCAGAGAACTGCCCCAGCTCTGACAGATAACAAATGGAATACACAGCCCCCACTAACATCTTTCTACCTGAGACACTCAAAAAGGCAGCAGGAGCCCCTCTGTTTCAGCCATCTCCACTCCCCTGCTCCTTCCCTCCTCCCTGGCTGGCAGGTGCTACATCCTCCTGCAGATGCTCCCAGCTCTCTCTCGTCCCTGGGGCTGCTGTGTCCATCCTCACTTGGCTCTCCTGCTGAAATCCAAGTGCCCCCAGCTTGGAGTCGTGCTGGGACTTCGGGGCAGAGTGAGGAAGAGCTTTAGGCTGTGAAAAGCTGCGAGTGTAAATCCATGTTCTTCCCTCTTAGGTTCCTCTAAAGCCCACAGAGAGCAGCTGGCAGTGGGACGTATCTCCCATTTCAGGCCTGGAGATAGGACTGATCCTCCCCTCTCAGGGCTGATTTTGGTCCAAATGGTCTTCTTTCGAATTTAGAGAATCCCAGAATGGTTTGGGCGGGAAGGGACCTTAAATCTCATTGCAGCCCCTGCCATGGGCAGGGACACTTTCCCCTAGCCCAGGCTGTCACCTTGTTTTGCACCTTCCTGCCCCTGCTGGTCCTCGTGGGGTGTCTCCTCCCAGTCTCCCGCAGAAGGAACACGTTTTTTTCTTCTTTGCTTTGTTGGAAGACTCAGGAAGGATTGTGAAAAGGGGAATTAAGCAAAAGGCAAGTGGGTGTTGGGCAACAATTCCTCTTCAGGGATGTGAGTTCAGGATTTGCGGAGTGCTGTGAAATCCCCTGGGATGGAAGCTAATGGGAATGTGACAGCTGTTATTATAAACTCCCTCAGCAAACTTGAACTTGCCCACGTGTCTATTCATAAGCTTATTAGAAATCAATTCCAAATAATTTCATTATGCCCTTTGTATTGGTGGATTTTCTACAGTAATTGACTTTACAGAAAAGACATCTCTCAGCTTAGTGAGGGGTTTGTGCCCAGCCCAGAGCCAGGAAAACTGCAGGATTCTGAGAGTGAAAGCATCTCCGCCAGAGGGGTGGGGAATAAAAGCAGCCCTAACAATGCTGCATTACCACTCCTCCCGGGCTAATCCAGCTAACAAAGGGTTTCATGCCAGGGGACTTTCCTGGGCATTCAGCTGCATATGGAGACAAGAAGTACCAAGTGAGGCGTCTAGCTCAGGGCTAGGTTGGTGAAGGTGTAATTCTTGAGTTGAAATTTGAGATTGTCACCACCTGCAGTGGGTCTCGGGGCGGAAATAGCCAAGAGACATCAGCATTTATCTCACCAAACCCCAGTACTGAAAATCCTGCCTGTCAGCAGGGGTGGGACTGCTCAGAGCCCCCCTCAGCTGTGCACCCCTCTCTGGAGACAGGCTGAGAGAGCTGGGGCTGCTCAGCCTGGAGCAGAGAAGGTTGTGTGGAGACCTCAGAGCACCCTTCCAGGGTTTGAAGGGAAGGGGGAGAGTGACCCTTTGTCAGGAACTGTGGTGACAGGGCAAGGGGAAATGGGATCAAACTGAAAGAGGGGAAGTTTAGATTAGATAAACACATTAAATTTTTTACTATAAGGGTGGGCAGGCCCTGGCACAGGGTGCCCAGAGCAGCTGTGGCTGCCCCTGGATCCCTGGCAGTGCCCAAGACCAGGCTGGATGGGGCTGGAGCATTCTGGGACAGTGGAAGTGTCCCTGCCATGGCAGGGGTGGCACTGGTTGGGCTTTAAGGTTCCTTCCACCCCAAATCAGTCTGGGATTCTGTGAGTTCATACCTGACATGTTTCAAACTCCAGCTCAGGGTCCTGCAGTGCAGCCCCTCAGCCTGAGCGTGTGGGAAGGGTCAGGGTCACATCATCCCTTCCTTGCAGTTGGACAGCTGGGGATCAGAGCATCTGTGGGGTGAGGAGTCACCCCTGGGACATTCAGTATGTGATAGATGACCAATGCCATGGGTGACTCTCACAATTAAAAGGCAAATATCATGTATATATGTTAAGAGAAGTTTTATAGATTTATAATTGTGTTTTACCCCCTTGTGTTGTTATCAGGGCTGGCCTGGGTTTGGGACATTTGGGAGGGTCAGTTTGGCACTATGGCAGCACCTGACCTCCAGTCAAGATTTAAGGCAGTGAACTCCACCACTGGACAGTGAAGAAGGAGTCCATGACAGAACTTTGGGAGGGGCTAAAGGGTTAAAATGTGAAACCTCCATTGTGTGGGTGAGCACGTGGTGGGGAAATCCTCTGCTCCAGCACTGTAATATTTTCTCTATTCAAACTTCTGCTGTATTTTTGATAAGGTTTTAATAAACCTTTTAAGTTTTGGAAGTGAGTATCATTTTTCTCACAATTAGCTGAAAGGAGGAACAAGGAATGGGGCTGCCAGACCATGGCAATTGAGGTCATAGACTATGGAATATCCTGAGCTCGGAAGAACCCCCAGGATCACCAGCCCAGCCCCAGCCCTGCCCAGACCCCCCAACAACCCCAGCCTGGGCACCCCTGGCAGCTCTGTCCCAGCGCTCCTGGAGCTCTGGCAGCCTCGGGGCCGTGCCCATTCCCTGGGGAGCCTGGGCAGTGCCAGCACCTCTGGGGAAGGAACTTTCCCTGATCTCCAGCCTGAGCCTGCCCTGGCACAGCTCCAGCTGTTCCCTGTCACTGTCCCAGAGCAGAGCAGTGGGGTCTGACCTCAGTGTCCCCTGCTCCAGCTGAACTGACCAAGTGCCCTCAGCTGCTTGTCATGGGCCTGCCCTTCACCATCCTCATATCCCTCCTTTGGACATTCTCTAACAACTTTAAAGTTAGAAGTAAGAAAAAAAAAATGGTCAGAAAAGATGCAGGAAATCCCCAAGTCAACCATCTGAAAAGAGACTGAACCACTGTCTGAAGAAAATATTGGCTTGTGTTTCCCCTTTATTAGCATCAGAATCCTTCATTTAGCCATTAAAGCATTTTGCCCTTGTCTAATAATAATATTTCAGGCAGTTTTGAAATGCTACTTAAAAAACTCTGAGGCAGGAAATGGGCAAGATTTGCCCTTTCACAGAAAGATAAACCATAATGTGCAAAAAGAAAATAATCATCTTTCCTTTGAATGGAAATGTTCTGAAACGTCTGCTGGCACGTTGAGATTTCATTTCCAGTGGGTGATTTTTTGGAAAACAAAAGGACTTTAGGGGAAACTTGTGGAATTGCTACTGTAGGGCCATGGAAGAGTGACAGAATTCCCAGGAAAGATGTGTGGCCATCAGTCCCATGTCTGTGCACATTTAAGCTCACTGGGAAGCAGCTGAATTCCACAAACATTTTGAGCACTGTTGGGAAACATCTTTAAACCACTAAATGAACACCTGGAGGGAAAAGCCTGCTCCAGCTTCATGTACATCCTTTTTTTTTGAGGCAAACAAGGAAAGGGTGAAATTGTGCTGAACAGAAACACACTGAAACCCGAAAAATCAATTCCTTCTGTGGTTACGGGGAGTCTTTCCTGCATTCATAACAAAGCCAAGATTAATTGGGGAACGCTGGTCATTAGGAAAAAATTGAAACAAGCAGCCCTTCCTGTGGGTTCCAGAATAATGAATATTCTGCCTCAGTAATCAATAACTCTAAGCAGCTTGACAAGGCAGGCTTCACTGTAGGACCAGCTCAGCCCTGGCAGCAGAGCAGCTCTGCTGGGGATTGTCCCGGGGCCCGGGGGTGATTTCTGTGTCCTGCTCTGGAACAGCACAGGCACTGTTAGAGCTCCCAGTGCCTTTTGCATCTCGAGGATTGGAAATTCTGCAGCAGCACAGCCTCAGCCTCTGCTGTCCCCGTGCCACAGGGCAGAGTGCGGGTGGAGCAGCAACCTCGAGAGACTGAGGTGTAAAATTCAGCTGCAAATATCAAATCCTCCCAGAGACTTCCAGGCTGGAATTTCCTCTTCTGCTTTAACACAGAGACACAAACATGCTGTCTAAACTTTAAATCTGCCTCTGGTTTTAATCACATTTAAGGCACCTGGATATTTTCCCCCGACCTACTCATCCCTTCCTATGTGTACATTGCAGGTATCCTGCACTGAGACAGGAATACAAATAGTGTCAAAATATTGGTAAACCTCTAAAACCCCCAGGGATCAAAGATGAAATGAAAATCCAGAAGCAGCAATAATAAATCTGAAATAACTTTGCTCGCAGCCTCATATTTATAATTTCATCCGCAGTCTTTGCAAATATGGAATTTTCAGAGCAGCATCTTGGTAAAATCAGAGCATCTCAACATCTTAATGCATGGAAAGGGCCCCTCTGAGAGCTCACCTGCTTCCCTCTCCAGCCCTTCCACATGCTTCTCTCAGCACAAAACACAATTAGGAAAAAGCTGTGAGTTTGAAAAGGTGTTGCAATAAAATAAAGAAAGACTCGGGGAAGGCTTTGGAAGCTTGATAGTAATCAAATCTACTGCAGAAAGGAAAATCAATGTTGCTATCTTTATATATCAACATAAACATTTTTATTTCATTACAGCAACGGGAAGGACAAAGTGTAATGAATCAAGAGGGATTTCAGGAGGGGAATGAAGATGAAACAACCCAGCTTGTCACTGTTCCTGTCTGGTGAAGGATAACGCTGTCTCTCCAAAACACTGTAAATCTTTCACCTGAGAGCTTTTGCAGCCCCAGGCAGGAGGGAGAGCAGCGCTCCAGCAACAACTCATGGCCAAATTACTGCCACGTCAGTGTCTCTTCTGGGGGACAGTGACTGGGCTGTGTGGGGCTGTGCACATCCCTCCCTGCTGCCAGAGGTGGGATCCAGATGTTCTTTGGGACAGAGGCTCCAGCCCGTGGGAGGGGGGCCTGCCCAGATACCCCCAGAGCTGTAGATGTCCCAGAGGACCCAGAAAAGACATTGCTATTCAACGGAAATGCGTTTATTTTATTTTGCCTGTTATTGTTTATCTTTCTGTTGCGGTGTGTTGTCACAGTGTGCCTCAGTTTCCCTAGTCCCTCCCCTGAAGTTTCCTTCCCCAGGTGGGGTGTCAATCACCTCTCCTTCTCCCCACACTTGACCCCTGCTGGGCACTGTCTATCAACCCAGAAACACCAGGGGAGCATCAAGTGATTGGCAGGTTTAAAGGCTGCTCTCCATGCCCTGGGGGGCCATTGGCCACCCAGGTGTCCTTCTCACCGAGACCCCCTCCCCCTGTACCTGGTTGGTGCTCCCTGTGTTCCCTCCCCCTCTCCCCAGGTAAAAGGGCAAGCAGACCACTCGGTCGGGAGTTCTGTTGGAGTTGTTGCAGGATTCAGAGGCCATGAAGCCCAGAATAAAAAATCTGGTTTAAAAACTCTCCATTAGGACCCACTCCTTTCTTCACCTCACCTCAAAGGTTTCTCCAGCTCAGGAAGGCCTGAGGAGTGACTCCCTCAACAGCAAGCTCCAGCCCATAAGCACTGGAGTGTGGGACGTGCCCGGACTTATCCCCACGTGCTCAGCTGTGACCACAGGTACTGAATAGTGTCTCTGGGGAGAAAATACCACAGGTGCTGCTATTTGGTTCAGCAGCAGGAACCAGACAGACCAAGGCAGTCCCGTTCAGTGATACTGGTAAAATCCACTATCTTTCTGTGAGAGGATAAATCCTGGGCATTTCCTGACCTGAAATTTTAAAAGTAGCTTTTCAAAAGTTTCCAAAATATCACAGTAAGATAACCAGAGAAGGGGAAAATGCTTCCATGGCTAAATGAAGGAATCTGATGCTAATATAATGGAAACACAATCCAAGATTTTCTCCAGCCTAGCCCTGCCAGCACATGGACAACAAGGGCTGTGGCCAAGCTCAGGAATTTCTCAGGGCTCAATCCTTGCTGGCAGTGACACAGGACAGGTTCATGTCTGGGTGGGACTGAGCTCAGAGTGTCTCAGCCAGGCCCTGAGTAAAATTCTGCACCCTCTCTTTGTCAAAAAAAGCAAAATGTTCCTAAATCCTCCCCCCAGGCTGAATGTCCTTCACATAACAAGTCAACAAACAATAGGGAGCAATGAATACATTTGCAAAAATGGGTTTGGCTCTGGGACAGAAGGACTGAACCACTGAATAATGTATTAATGTGAGCAGCTCTGTCTGAATGAGAGAAAGCAGATTTAGATACTGGAACAGGTCAGGCTTCAAAAATTTTGGTTTGTGCAGATTTTGGAGCACAGAATGCCAGCTCCATTTCAATTAAAAATAATCGTATTAATTTCTGTTTTAAATTGTATGGAAACATAGCAATGTTCTTGTAGCTGTTTCAGAATAAAACTGCTCAGCTTGGCAGCACAGACCTTGGAGCAGCTTCCCCACCTTTTGGGGATTGGTGGGGGCCCTGAGGACAGGGCTGCTGGCCATGGGGACCTGGCCCGCTGCAGGAATGGGCTGCAGGGAGCCTCAGAAAGGTCAATAAACACAAAAGCAAAAACCTGGGAGGAACACCAGGAGCTGACACTGCTGGATCTGGGGAAAGATTTGCAGGAAAAGGTGCTGGGGCTGCTGGTGGACAAGTCAGGGATAAAGGGACACTGAGCCCTGCAAAAGCTGTTAGTGAGGGTGGCAGCGTGGCAAGAACAGGGATCCTCGCCCTCTTGGATCCCAGGGCAAGGCCAGTGGGTCCAGCCATCAAAATGGCCAAGGATGGAGAATAAAATGGTCAGGGATGGAGAGGATGAGGGGGCTGGGTCTGTTCAGCCTGAGGAAGAGAAGGGGAAGCTGAGATCTCATCACAATCTGCAATGGCCTGACAGGAGGGGGATGAGGTGGCACTTCCCAGAGGTTCATGGGGGTGAGGTCAGAGTCCACAAGTGGGATCAGGGGAAATCCCCGTTAGACAGAAGGGGAAAAGAAAATCATTCTGAGGGTGATCAGACACTGAACCAGGGGTGCAAGAGAGGCTGTGAGATATCAAAAATTCACCTGGGCAAGGCTTGGAACAGGAGATCATGGATCTCAAGCATACGTGGAGTTGGATTCAGGTCCAACTGAGGGGGTGTAGAGCTCTGAGAAAGGACAGTCACAAATCCTTGAATAATCACTTTGGGGCTCTGGCCATCCCCTGGAAGCTCCTGGCTGTGTACAATCACAGTCTGCAGGGCTGATCCCTTCTGTGCCCTGAGGGGATGTCCATGGCAGCTCCCAGGAGTGCTCATGGGAATGAGCAGCCCCTTCCCTGTGGTCCATGGCAGGCCTGTTTTCTCAGCAGGTTAAGGAAATCACTTCCATAGCCTGGAGTGTTTTTCTCTTGGTGCTTTCCCACACCAGCTGGCCCACAAGCAAACTTCTGGATGCTTCTGCTGCCTGAGGAACTTCCTCCACTGCTGGAGTTCTGGATGCTGAGAATTTCAGAGTTTCTGTGCTGCCAGGCACTGACCCCCAAGAGAACACTGCATTTGACCTGAGGCTGTGGAGAAGGCTTCCAAAATGGAATGACAGAACTGGAATTGTGGGTGTGGAGTGTAAAAATAAAAGTGTGTGATATCACAGGGTTGGAAACTTAAGAGTTTAAGGGTTTAGAATACAGTAATGTATATAAAGCAAGATGGAGGTTTTGGGGCAGAGGCTGGTCCTTCTTCTTCACCTTCTTCTCCATGGGTTTGGGTGCTACTTTGTAACTGGACAGAAAAATCTGCATTGCGGGACATGAGTGTTAGTTATTGGGTTAAAAGTTAAAATAATTTAGGTATCATTTCTTAATTGGACATTTTTTCCTTAAAAGACCTTATAGAGAAAGACAGTTAGCCATTTTGTAACTTGTTAGTGAAATACTACAGAATCCATGGCTTGTAAGTCTGTGATGTAGATAAGAAATAATAAACACCTGAGTCTGAATATGAAATACCATCTCAAGTGCTTCAATCCCGACCTTGACAGAGGCAGAAACAGGCACTCCACCTCCTCCAGGCTGCTCCCTCCTGCCTACCTCATTCCCACCTTCCAGCACCTCCCTCCTTTATCCCTGTGGCTCAGGAAGGCCCCCAGCCCTTTGCTCTGTGTTCCCTGGGCTGTTTCTCCTGCCCACATCTCTCCAAAGGGGATCTGTGCTGCCTGTCAGGGAGAGGTTGGGAATGGCTGCTCCAGCTCGTTTCACCTTTGCACCAACGCCTTTCCCCACTGACCCCACGCAGGGCCCCTCCTTTGGTGTTACCAGAGCTGTTTCAGTAAAACCCCACTTCTGACACCACCTGTCCTCTGGTATCTGCCTGGCAGGCCTTGGAGGCACCAGGATTTCCTCCTGTGCCACTGTCCCCTCTCTCTTTTTAAATAAATGTGACATCCCTTTTGCTCCTCTGGGCTGGAAACTTTCTTTTCTCCCCAGGGAGCTTCATTCTGTTACTCCAAGGTCTCAGGAGGCTTTGGGAATAAAGAGTCCAACAAATTAGATTGGTTTCACTGAGTGGATGAGCCTGCAGCGGGGATATTGGGGTTTTGTGCGCTGTAGTTTAATTTCTTTCTCATCCTGTAAGCTCTGCAATCTCTTCCCAGCTCTTATCCCTGAGAGCAATGTTGGGATGCTCGCCTCTGCTCTGACACTGTTAACTCCTCCAAGTCTAATAGGAGTCTTAAAAGAAGAGCTTGTCTGCTCTGGGCTCTCTGTAGCCCAACACCTTGTGCTGATTTTCTCTCTGGAGGATTTGCAAAGTCTGGCTGGGGAGCCAGTTCTGAGAGAGTTTGTAACACCTCAGCTCCTCTTTGTCACAAATTAACAGCTGGGAGGTAATTTCCCACCTCCAGCAAACATCCTTTGACTCCTTTACCTCGAGTGAAGGTTGTCCACACAGCACAGACCCCTCCCCTTCTCCAAATCCCCCTCAGAGCTCAGGCAGGAGCAGATGGAGGCCGAGCATCCCCAGCAGTGAATCCATCCTGAACCCTCTTCCAGCATCGTGTGCATTACTCAAATGTAAGTATGGAAGGTGTAAATTATTCAGAGTTGTCTTAGTTTGAAAAGCCAGGTGTCGGCTAAGGAAGGCAGGAGCCTCCCCTGAAATGGAAAATGTAAACCCTCCCCCCTACTCCGAATTGCTATAAATTTTAAATTAAGGGGCTCTCAGGCAAAAATATGGGAGCAGGGAATAACAGTTCTTTAATAGGGAAGAAAATAAAAAGATAAAATAAACAATGCAGTAAACCAAACCAACACTGACAGAGTCAGAACACAACCTGACACCCTGTGGGTCAGGGTGCTGGTAGCAATCCAATTGGAAATGTGGCTGCAGCCCTCCTGGAGTGTCAGGGGTGGTTCTGCTGGAGCAGGGATCCTGTAGAAAATGGTGTAGTCTTCCTCTGAAGATCCAGGGGAAGAAGAGGAGCTGCTGTTCCTCTGGAAAATCCAGTGGAGAAGCTGTGCTGGTGCTCCAGAGCTCAAGATTCTATCCAAGTAGGAATGCTTGGCTCCTCCCTCTGGGCTCACATCTCCCAGTGGGATGCTGCAGTTCTTATCAGCCATGCAGGGACATTCCAGAGCCTGGTATCAGCAGATGTCTCCTGGAAGGAGGAGTGGGTGTGGAAGAGATAAGGAAAACTGCCCACTGAACAGCAGACAACTGCCATACAGATGGCAAAGAGAATACAATTTGCTGGGCAATCCAGGACAAGAGTATATTTGTTTCTTTTGGAAGCCAGGTTTCTGAAGGCACTTACACTCCTACACCCAGATCCAGAACTGGGCTCCCCAGCCAGCAATGCAGGAGCTTGGGAAAAAGCTGTGGGAAAGTCTGGAGCTGAGGCAGGTTTCAGCCCCATCTCACCCCACAGATGCTGCTCCAGTCACTCCTTGCAACCTCCCATGCAGGAGTCACTGGGCTTGCACCAATCTCCCCCAGTCCTCTACTGCCTGCAACAATTTTCTTACAGTTCCTGATGAGTAAAGAGAATTTCATACAGTATTTGAAATGAATGGTTTCCTACCATCCACACACGTGGAAAAAACTCAGTCTCTTTCTTTGCAGCATCTTTAAAGAGTGTTTCTGCATCCTGCCCTTCTTCTGTCTCCTCCTTTATCCTGAGAAGCCCCAGCTGGTTCACCTTTCTCTATAGGTTGGAGAGGTAAAATATGGAATAACTGCAAGGATCAGGGATGAGTTTATCGCCCTTGGTCCTGCAGGGAACCAAGGACCAAGGAAACTTGTGACTAAGAGGTCTTTTCCTTCATGGCATCAGTATAAAGTCAGCTGAGCTTCAGTGAAATGGCTGCAAACAGGTGTCAGGGTTGTTAGCAACAGTCCTAAACCTCATTCCATCCCTTCAGCTGTAGCCTCTGGATTCATTCCATAGGCTGAGCTGGAGAGAAAGGCTTCAAAGGCTGAAGAATTTACAGAATTCACAGAATGCCTAGGTTGGAAGAGACCTTTAAGATCATCGAGTCCAACCCAGCCCCAACACCCCAACTAAACCCTGGCACCCAGTGCCACATCCAGGCTTTGTTAAACACACCCAGGGATGGGGACTGCACCACCTCCCCGGGCAGCCATGCCAGAACTTTATCACTCTTTCCATGAAAAGATGTTTCCCAATATCCAACCTATATTTCCCTTGGTGCAGCTGGAGGCTGTGTGCTCTGGTTGTGTCAGTGCTGCCTGGAGACAGAGCCCAGCCCCAGCTGAGCACAGGCACCTTTCAGGAGCTGTGCAGAGTGATGAGGGCACCCCTGAGTCTCCTTTTCTCCAGGTGAGCACCCCCAGCTCCCTCAGTGGTTCCTCTCAGGGTTTGTGCTCCCAGCCCCTCAGAAGATTCTGCTTCTGCATTTCTCAAACCCAGCAGTTGTTGCACAGCCTGCTGAAGGCCCCACGTGTGAGTGGCTCTGCAGGGCTGTGGGCAGGAATCTGGAATGATGCACGTGCTGCTCCTCCCAGGAACGAGAGTCACTGCAGGGAAAAGCTCACCATGGAGCCTCAGCCTCGCTCCTGTGACAGTGGCTTGGAGAGGCTCTGCAATGATGGGCTCCTCTTGCTTTTACTGAGTTCCTCTGCTGAGGAGCTGAGCAACAAGGCTGGAATGAACCTTGGGTACCACACAAAGTCTGGAAATATCCCAGAGATGGCTTAAAGAACACTTTGGACACATAATCCTGGAGACAAGTTTATGCAGCTGAGACCAATTGCCTTCTAAGGAGCAAATTGTAAACAATATATTTTTAGAGTTAAAAATTAGTCTTGTTTAATGATATCTGTTTAGTCGATGTTAGGAAGTAAATCAGTGTGTGAGTAGTAAAACAATAATGTACTTTAAACTAAATTATTAGTAAACAAATCAGTCTGCTAGGCAATGAATGCATGATACATTATTCATTTCTATTATCCAAAACACTCCACCAGCTCTCAGAGCCTGGCAATAAAGTATTCAGGATACAGCCTCCACCATCCCAGCAAGCAGTCTCTAATGTGATATTAAAGTTAAAAGAGAAGTGAAGGATATTCCCCCAAAGCAAGGTATTTGAGTAATCCTGGAATGAATCCATTTCATGCTTCTTTTTAAAGCCAGGTTTGGTTTTTTTGGGGACTAAAGCACTTTCATTACAGCTGGAATGACACTTGTTCCCCACTTGGGGCCTGTTACCAACCCGTGAATTTCTCCCAAGATGACTCAGTAGCACAAGAGTGGATTCTGTGCCAGGCTGGTCCTGCTGCCTCCCTTCATCCCAGTGAGGAGCCTGGAGAGCCTGAGCCTGACCCAGCTGCCTTCCCACTCCACCAGCCAGGGCTGTGCCCACTTTTTCAGAAGGAAAAAGGCTGATGATGGTGCCACAAGGCCTTCCCTGGCCAGTCTCTGCTCTTTCCTGGTCCATGCTGGGATGGGAAGGAGAGGGAGCAGGATGAAGGATGGGGAGGGGGTTTCTGCCCACAGCCAGGAGACCCTGGAATTGCATCCAGTGCCAGTGAGGTGTCTGAACATTGCTGCTGATGGGAAGTAGAGACTGACCTTTTTTTCCTCTTTAGCTGTTGTGCATGCAGATTTCTGCTTATTTCTGTCTTGTACTGAAATAAAGCTGCCTTATCTCACCCTGCTGGTTGTGCTCCATCTCATTCTCTCCCCATCCCAGTGGGAAAGGGAGTGATGGAGTGACTGAGTGGGCACCTGGCACCCAGCCAGGGTCAACCTGCCACAGAGCCTCAGGGAGCTCTGCCCTGCATGGTGAGGGGAGAACAAGGACAATTTCATGGAATCACTGAATGGTTTGGCTTGGAAGGGGCATAGAGCTCCCCTTGTTCCACCCCTGCCATGGCAGGGACACCTTCCACTGTCCCAGGCTGCTCCAAGCCCCATGCAGCCTGGCCTTGGGCACTGCCAGGATCCAGGGGCAGCCCCAGCTGCTCTGGGCACCCTGTGCCAGGGCCTGCCCACCCTCACAGAGAAGAACCTTCAAATCACTCCTCTTATAGTTTAAAACCATCCCCCCTTTTCCTTTCACCACCTGCCCTTGTTAAAAATCCCAGACCCTGTGGGGAGGTCAGGGGGGTTTGAGCATGGAAGAGGAGCTGCTCTGCATGAGCCACTGTGGCTCTGGCCTGTTTTATAGAAGGATCTAAAAAGGTGTCCACTTCTGGTGGGGATTTCATCCTCCCTGTGCTGTGAGTGGCTTTGTTTGCCAGCAGGGAAGTCAGAGCCCCCAAAACCAGAGATGCTGGTCAGGAACCATCCCTGCAAATGCAGGTGGACACTCAGGTCTGGGGGCAGAGCAAGAGGAAACAACCTCAGGATGCACCAGAGAAGGTTTAGATTGGATATTAAGAAAAATCTCATCAAAAGGGTGATCAGGCATTGGAACAGCTTTGCAGGGCAGTGGTGGAGTCACCTCTCCTGCAGGGATTCAAACAACATGTGGATGTGGCACTTGGGGACATGGGATACTGGTGGCCTTGGCAGGGCTGGGGGAATGTCAGGACTGGATGGTTTTGGAGGGATTTTCCAACCTAAAGGATTCTTTGCTCCTGTGATCTTTCTGATGTGCAAAACAAGGCTGCTGGGGGCAGTGGGCGAGGCCAGCAGTGACTGGTGCAGAAACTGTCCCAGTTTTGGGGTGGACACCCTGCTGACCCCACAGCAGGGACTGTTTTCCTGCCAGGTCCAGCTTTCATAACCCAGCCCAGTAACTTCGTTTTGAGGCACATTGTGTGTGATACTCTTTTTTTATAAAATACCCATTTTCTTGTGGTGATTTCTTGGTTTCCTGCTGAGGGGAGCAGAGAAGTCATGCAGCCACCTGGGTGCTGAGGGCTCCCCCCAGGGTGGTCTCTGCTCCATCAGCAGGATGTTCAGGGGTTTTTCCCTTTGGATATTCCTAAAGCTCTGCAGAGAAGGAAGCTGGTGGTACTTGAGGAGTGGTTCAGTCTTTCCCCACAGCTGGGGCTGCTGCTGTCTCAGGTCCTTAATCCACTGTAAAGCTCTGGCAGTCAGTTGAGGTGTGCCAGGGCTCAGCAGGTTTCCTGGGAAAACACCTGTGATGGAAGCACAGCAGGGCTCTTACCTTCAGAGGAGACACACCTGATGTGGTAATCCATGATGTGGGAACCTGCCTGACTGCCCCAAACCAGGACATCCTGGAACCTTCCAAACCCACATTTGTGTCATGCTGCACCCTCAGCAACCCCTGAGGCACAATCTCCTCCCTGTCCCCCCTGCCTCAGCTGCCTCCAGGCTCCTGGGGTGGGACTGGGGGTGCTGCTGAACCCTCAGTTTTGTGGTGGGAGCAAACTGGGGAGCACCAAATGGCACTGCCCTGGTTGCTCCTCTCAGGAAGAGAAGGGATGTTTCACACGGGTGAGTGGCTGAGCTGCCTCTTCAGATTCTCTGCTGCCTGTCACACTGGGACTGGGAGATCAGGGAATATGCACTTGCCAAGGAAAACCAGGGGATCCAACCTTGCTGCAGAGAGAGCAGCTGAAACAGCACTCAACAGAAGCAACCCCAGAAATGAGGAATTCCTGCCATGCACACTCCTAACAGAGACAGCATCCTCCAAGTACAGTAAAATATCTAATGGATGATCTCTGCTGGGATATTTGCATTCCTGAGCTTAGGAGTACAGGCAGAAGTCATAACTGGATGTACACATCACTGAAAATCAAATATTTCATGTGTTCATCAAATATTTCATCTGTGCAATGACCAGGGTGTGGCTGGGGTTTTCTTCCATAGCTAATCTTGGCAAAATAAAATCCCTTCCCATGGTGGCTGTGGAATGCTGAGGTCCTGAAAGGCTGAGGCCAGTTTTCCTCCCTAGGAACTGAGATGCATTTTCAGTGTCTTGTCTCTTTATTTGTGCAAGGGTCTGATTGCAGAGGTGTTCTGGCTGCATGGTCAGCAATCAGGGAAGTCCAAATCATAAATCAGGCCATACCAAAGGTGAAGAGGATTGAATGAGGTGGAGAAAAGGCTCCAGGCTCTGTCCTTTTTGTGACAAAATCTCCTAGAAAAGAAGATGCCCTCCAGAAGCCACAGCCCTTCAGTTCCCAAACTAAAAACCAAAAAGCATGGATAAAGATGAAGTCTGTGAGAATATGAAAACAACTTCAGAAAACTAGCAATGACATCTAGATAAGGAATTAAGGAGAGAATGAAGCACTGCTTGCATGGAAAACCACAAAACCAGCCCCTCAAAAAGGTTAAAATGTTGTAGGAGCAAAACAAAAACCAAAACCAGTAACACCCTAAAAAAACCAAAGCCTGTATCACTCTGGAAAAGGATTCAGCAGCTGAAAATTGTTCTGACAACCCCTAAGACCTTCAAGAACCCAAGTGTAAAAGAGAAGGGAAAGGCAGAGCAGGAAAACACAGGCTCGTGTTGCATCTGCACCCACCGAGGCTGGGGGGGCTCAGAGCCTCCTGCACGGGAGATCTGTCAGGACTGAGGCATTTCTGGGTGGGGGACAGGGAAAAGGACAAGATCAGCAGCAGCAGACAGATGGTGGCATCCACGTGCTCTGGGGATGAGGGAGGAGGAACTGGAGCTGGCACTGGGGTGGGATCTCTGCCCCAGCCCCACCCTGACAGCTCTGCTGCTGTTTCATGACAGGAGCTGGAAAGGTCCTGGCAGCCACACGTCTGCCATCTGCAGCAGGGAACTGGGCTGCCGTGCTTTTGGTTTATTAATCTGAGATTGTGCTAGTTTTGAGATTTTCTTGGTTAATGCACTGAAGAGTGTGGTGGGTTTGGTGTCGGTTAATTACTAATGTACTTATATTTTGTTGTGAGATAGGACTAGGAGAAAGGTAAAGTAGGCTTAAAACTTTAAAACTAAAACTTACTAATACTAACTAAAAGAAAGAATAATAAGAATTAGAATAAAACCTTTGGAACACTTCTCCTCTCCAACAACCTTTTCTTTGCTATTGGTAATGTAAAGAAACAAAACACAGAACTTCAGTTAGTTTGCTACTTCTAGAATCTTAGAATTTTTAGTTTTGAAACTTTAGAATTTAAAACTTTTAGAATTTTAGAATCTTAGAATCAAAAGTTTTACTACTTTTGCCCCTTTTAGAATAGTACCACCACATGGGTGGAAGCTGCTCGAAAGGCTGGAGTGAGGAGACACATGGTCTGTTATGGTCTGTTAGGGATGGTTTTTACTTTTTTTTTTCTTATTTTGGAGAAATTTAATGCCTCAAAAATCTACAAAGGGCAGTAGAATCCTGATTTGTAGATGGTGAAGAGGGAAGCAATTTTATTGTCTCTCCCAGGATCTCTTGGTGTGTGATAGACCCAAGACCCAGAGAAGGCTCCTCTGGCTCCATGGGCACTTTCAGCTGGGAAACTCTTCCTGCCAAAGCAGCAGATGCAGAAAGTTTACCTTGGTTCAAAAAATCAAACAAATTGATGGAGAGAAGAATCCATGGAGGGCTGCTAAATATAAAACCACCTCTGTCTCAATGCTGCAGATCTCTGGTGGGTAGGAAATTAATCAGGAAATACCTAAATTTGCTGTTCTTGTACAAACGCACGGATTAAGTGCAGCAATAATAATTGGAATATTTTGCCCATTGAGCTCAATGAGTGGTTATTGATCCTTGGCTCATTTATAAATAAGTAGCTAATTGTGTTTGCTGTTAGCCTGCTGCATTAAGTTTATCAATGTAATTATACAACACAGCACTGTATTTATAGATTACTTCCACTGACTAAGTACTTGTAGGAGGCTTCCATTCTTTCACTTATTTTTGACAAATATTTATAATTCAGCTTTATCTGTGGCTGCATAGATGTTGTTCTAGAACAATTAATAGAGCTGAAGGAGGAATAAAATGTAATGGATAATTTATTTCACGAATTTAGCTACTTCTTCTGCTCATGAATTTGTTTTTGCCAGCAGTTGGTATCACATGTTTGTTATTTAAAAATATTGGGTGATTGTTAACATTCCTTCCTGCTCTGGGAATCATTTGTGCCCCTTTTCTAGTCTTGCTCCACTATGTCCATGCCTGGCTCTCAAAATGGATCATTTGCTTTGAAGTGCTCTAATGTTCCTCCAAAAGCTGACATTTCCCTGCTTTTTCAGGGAATATGAACACAAAACTCAGGCCTGGACCCTGAATAAAGGAGTTGGGCTTATCTCTGTGAGCAAATATCTCCATATCCGCAGGTATAAAGTAATATTGTCATTTCTGCTGCACTTTGAGCACCACATGGGCACATCTGTCTCCAGAAATGATGGTCCCTGCAGGCACTTGGGATGCCCTGGGCTTGGTGCTGCTTTTCCTCCTCCCAGCCTCTTTTATTTGTGGGGTTCCCCGATGTTGGAAGGAAAGGAAGGAATCTGACTCCATGTTCTTAGAAGGCTAATTTATTAATTTATGATCTATATTATATTCAAGCATTCTATCATAAAACTATATTAAACTATACTAAAGAATACAGAAAGGATACAGACAGAAGGCTAAAAGATACTACTCAAAAACTCCTGACTCTCTGTCTAGAGTCTGACACAGCTTGGCCAATAAGTAAAAACAATTCACATGAAACCTATGAAACAATCACCAACCACATTCCAAAGCAGCAAAACACAGGAGAAGCAAATGAGATAATATTGTTTTCCTTTTTCTCTGAGGCTTCTCAGCTTCCCAGGAGAGAAATCCTAGTGAAGGGATTTTTCCAGAAAACATGACGGTGACACCAGCCCTTGAGGATTTGCTCTATACAGCGTGATTTCAACTGGTATCCAAAGAAATAGGAAGAAAGGAATGATGAATCTGACTCCATGTTCTTAGAAGGCTAATTTATTAATTTATGATCTATATTATATTAAAGAATGCTATACTAAAACTATATTAAACTATACTAAAGAATACAGAAAGGATACAGACAGAAGGCTAAAAGATACTACTCAAAAACTCCTGACTCTCTCTCTAGAGTCTGACACAGCTTGGCCCCTGATTGCCCAATAAGTAAAAACAATTCACATGAAACCTATGAAACAATCACCAACCACATTCCAAAGCAGCAAAACACAGGAGAAGCAAATGAGATAATATTGTTTTCCTTTTTCTCTGAGGCTTCTCAGCTTCCCAGGAGAGAAATCCTGGTGAAGGGATTTTTCCAGAAAACATGACGGTGACACCAGCCCTTGAGGATTTGCTCTATACAGCGTGATTTCGACTGGTATCCAAAGAAATAGGGAAAGAGGAAGCTGGAGGAGAGCACATGGCATGGAGAAGGTCAAGGGGTCCCTTGTCCAACCAGAACCTTGCAGGAGCTGAAGACTCCCTCAGGATTTGCTGTGAGGACAGAAAATCCTGAGCTGGCAGGTCCCCAGGGATCATCCAGGATGAACTCCTGCTCAGGCTGAGCACAAACCAGCAGGGTGGCAGCACAGAGACAAACAAAACATCAACACAATCTCTCCCTGTCCTTGTTCTCCAAGGCTCCGTGGGACCTGGGGTGATTTACCTCTCCTGGGTTTGTTCCCAGCTCCTCACTAGGAGGCTGGGCTGAATGGAAGAGCTGGTGCTCAGCAGGGAGAGGGGAAGAGAATTCCTGCTCAATTTACAATATTGTGGCAACATAGTAAGATTTCCCCCCTTGTATTAGATTTCAGGTGGATTTCTCAAACTGCAGCCAAACAGGCAGGAACACAAGTTTTATAGCTCCTGACAGCTCCAAAAGCACATTATTGAATTCCAGAGCCAGGGCACACCAGAGGTGAGAGGTTGAGTCAGAATCTTGACGCAAAGCTCACGGACGCCTCGGGCCCCAGGACTCTGTGCTGACGTGGGCACTGGGCAGCAGATGAAAATCCTGTCTGCCTGCCCAAACTCCCCTGGCTGCTGCCTTCCTCATCCTCTGCCCCTCTGTTCCGTGCCCGGCCACTCGCACTGAGGGTCAGGAGCACTGGGTGATGGCCATGAGCCCCCAGGAGGGGAGAAAGGGCAGCCAGCGGGAAGGGAGCTGGGGAGTGCTCCCAGCCAGCAGGGCTTTGCACACTCGTCTTTATTCCATGCATTTAACCCATGGAAAACCAGCTGGGATATGTGGCTATGCTGGTGTTCCTGGCTCCTGCAGGGCAGTGCTGGCTGCCTCACAGCTGGGAGTGAAATGTGGTGGGGTGCTTTCCAAGGGAATCATTTTTCCCAGCAACAACATTTTCCATCCTCCATCCAGGTTTTTGGCATCAGGTCCATGGGAGTTTGGGCTGGTGCTCAGCCTCGGAATGGGAAATTAAAGGCACATCTGGAGGTAGATGGGAATTTGTTTTATGGAGTGAAGAGCTGTGGCTCAGTCCCGGGAGGGGTCAGGCAGGTGGGATGGGGCTGCTCTGGCTCTCCCAGCGAGGATCCAGGACCTTGACAGAGATGTGTAGCAACACTTTTCAAGTGCTTTAAGTGGTTTAAATCAGGTTTTTAAGTGTTTTAAGTGTTTATAAATACTTCCAACCTGCAGCCTTGACATGGGGCTGCTGGTAGCTTAAAGAAAGGTTTTCAGGAGGTCTGGGAAGTTCCTTCCAAAAGCTGGTGGAGTGGGAGTTCCTGGAGCAAAGGGGAACCAAAGAATACCAGGGAAAGGTTTTTCCCCAGAGGTGCTGGCACTGCCCAGGCTCCCCAGGGAATGGGCACGGCCCCGAGGCTGCCAGAGCTCCAGGAGCGCTGGGACAGCGCTGCCAGGGGTGCCCAGGGTGGGGTTGTTGGGGGGTCTGGGCAGGGCTGGGGCTGGGCTGGGTGATCTTGGGGGTCCAGCTCAGGATATTCAATCTCTCCCCAAATCCAGGCAGCATCTCCCTCCTCCTGGGTAAGAGAGGCTGGCTGGAAAGAGGCTGAGCCCCAGGGACACGAGGACAGTATTATCCAGGGGTTTCTTTCTCACCATCTCTGCAGCACGTCTCTAATTAAGCTCTCTGAACACACCCCGTTCCAGACTGGCCTGTGGATAAAATTGACCTTTAAAAAGGGAACTGAGATACCCAAGGGGCTGGACAAGACTGGACAGCAGGTGAGCATTAATCTGAGAGATAAATTTTTAATGCTACAGCTTAAACCCCCTTCTGCTGTCTGCAGAATTTATTTCTTCGCCTCTCTGGACTTGTTCCTGCACCTGAGAGAATTGCAGGAATGATGCTGCAGTGCTGGAGGACAGACAGGAATCTTGCAGCTTGTGTCTCCAAGCCTGAGTAGCCATGCTCTGGATGGTCTGAGGGACCTGGTGTCTGGCTGCTGGTTCTCCTTCCACCATCATCTGCCTCCCTGCATGCTGGATTCCCTGTGAAATGTTGGCTTTCCGTGATAATCCCCAAATGACAACCTCTGTTACAGGAGAAAAATGAAGCTCAATTCACAACTCCATGGGTCCAGCACCAGAGGCTTTTATGAATCTTTTTAGGAACACACTGCCAGGACTCATGATCTGGGGAGGAACATGGGCTGCATCACAGTCTCATCAGCCCCTCCATTCCCTCCCATGGAAAAATTACTTTGCCACAGTGACAAAAATCATCTGAAAACAAAACCACATCTGAAATAATCTGAAAACAAGTGGAAATGGCAGAGTACCCCCCTGTCCCAGTGCCATGCATGATCTGGGACTGGCTGTTCACCATGGGGAGGTGCAGACAGAGCCCCCAAACCCAGCTCAGGACAGAGCCAGGCACATCCCTAAATCCCAGGCCCCAGCCACAGGAGCAAGAGCCTTTCAGCAAATTGCCTTGTTTAACACCATGTTCTGTAGCCAAGCATCATCTTTTTAATAGAGCTGCTGTGGGAATAGAGATGGAGACATAAAAAGGATAGAAAAAATCCGTATTTTGCATTTTGCTGGAATGAGTTCCTGGTAATTGATGGTGTCCAGCTCCTGTTTATGCCACTGTTTTGTTGCACAGCTCCTAAATTAAGTTGGCTCTGGAGCAAAGCTTCCCCCAGCAGACCTGCGTGGCCTCCCTGGGCTGCTGCATCCACACACGTCCTGCTCCTGCACTCTTGATTAGCACTTCATTAATTAGGAACCTGGCTTCCTCTGAGGACAGTGGATGCTCCATGAGGAAGCATCCTGGGAAGGAGCTGTTTAGCAGAGCCTTGAGTGAGGCTGATCCAGCCTTTTTTTGCCTCCAAGGGGATCTGTTTCTGTTCATTTGCAGTGTCCAGGAGTCTCCTGGTGAGGGTGGTCCCTATCCACCTCCTCCTGCCCCATCTTCCCTCCTCTCCAAGCCTGAGGTTGGGCTTCCCAGCGCCCATGGCACATGGCAGCCACAGCAAATGCCAGGGCTAATGCTGGGGTGGGTTGGGCAGGGAGGGATCCCTCCAGCTCCATGTCCATCCCTGTCTGTCCCAAACATCCTCTGGCCAGTGTGTGCCCTCTTCCAGAGCGTGGGTGTGTGGGCAGCAGCTGTGCTCTGACCTTTCTGGGAGCTGATTAGTTGTTAATCCCCCTCTCCTGTGCCAAACAGCCACTGATCTCCTGGAAGTGTCCAAGGCCAGGCTGGATGGGGCTCTGAGCACCCTGCTCTAGTGGAAGGTTCTGCACATGGCAGGAGGTTGTACTGAGATGGACTTCAAGGTCCTTTCCAACCCA
Organism: Onychostruthus taczanowskii; assembly: GCF_017590055.1. Taxonomy (NCBI): domain Eukaryota; kingdom Metazoa; phylum Chordata; class Aves; order Passeriformes; family Passeridae; genus Onychostruthus; species Onychostruthus taczanowskii. The sequence goes on along the minus strand of NW_024503680.1, from coordinate 560,748 downwards.
AACTGTTCCAGGGTTCTGTGATTCTTTTTTCATCTTTAAAAGCATGAAATTGTGCCTCTTCTGTCAGTCCCTTCCCTGCTCTCCTCTTAGTCAGGGAACCACCCTGAGGTGCTTCAACTTCTACATCTGAATGACAAAGACATATCAAGGAAAGGGCTTTTTCCAGCCCTGTGGAAAACTGTCATGGTTCTGTGGATCACTAGGAAGGCTGGTGTGGATCTTTCTTGTTCTCTTACAAAAAGTTAATGCTTCTCTGGTGTGCAGAGCTCGTGACATACTCCAGATTCCCACGCCACAAAGCTTTTTCCTCGTAGCCTGGAGAGTCCTGTCACAGACATGGGTAAGGGTTTAGTAAAGGCTGAGCAAAGTCTGTGCTCTTCCCTTCACTGGAAGCGTTTGGGATAAGGGACAATCCAGGCTGTGCAAGGCAGAGAAAAGAAAGATTTTATCTTTACTGAGTCTCACTGCCTTTTCAGTTTTAAAGGCTTCTGCCCTTCAGGGAGATTTTTCTCATAGTCCCCTGAGGTGGAAAGAAGGGGAGGGATAAAGCAAAGATGGAGCAGTGCAGTGGGAGCAGGTTTGTGTTACTCCAGATCCACAGGCTCCCACGAGCTGTCACTCAACCCACGAGTGAGATCCACCCAAGGCATGCAGAGGTGACCGCTTGTGGGGGCCAGTGGGCCTGCAGAACAAAGGTCCATTAGCATCCCATGGAGGGACAGACAGACCCTCAGCTAGACAAATCTCCCCTGTTCAGGGTAACAGGGCAGAGCCTCACCCAGGATGCTTTGTTGTGTATGCAAATGTACCCCCATTCTACCTCCCTGGTTGGCCCATTGCCCTCTCCTCCCCTTTTTCCTTATATGTACATGCCCTAGAATGTTCTTCCTTCCCTGCTTACCCATTGGCCCCATATTGCTGTGGTGTCCTGCCCCCTTCACTCTATTGGCTGCCACCCCTTGTCTGTCTTCTGCACCACTCTCAGCCCATTGGCCTTGATGCTCTGCTCCACCCCCCTGTCCCCCGTATTTAAACCTGGACCTGTCACTGCCCTTTTGTCTTTGTTCCTGGACTCCTTTGTGTGGGGCTGGGTTAAAAGTCCTCCTTGGAACCCCACACGAAGACCCTTCCCACTTCTTTGTCGTGAGTGATTGTCTTGGTTTGAAAAGGCAGGTGCCTGCTAAAGAAGGCAGGAGCCTGCCCTGAAATGGAAAATGTAACCCTCCCTGTCCAAATTGCTATAATTTTTAAATTAAGGGGCTCTCAGGCAAAAAATATGGGAGCAGGGAATAACAGTTCTCTAATAGGGAAGAAAATAAAAAGATAAAATAAACAATGCAGTAAACCAAACCAACACTGACAGAGTCAGAACACAACCTGACACCCTGTGGGTCAGGGTGCTGGTAGCAATCCAATTGGAAATGTGGCTGCAGCCCTCCTGGAGTGTCAGGTGTGGTTCTGCTGGACCCTAGAATGTTCTTCCTTCCCTGCTTACCCATTGGCCCCATATTGCTGTGGTGTCCTGCCCCCTTCACTCTATTGGCTGCCACCCCTTGTCTGTCTTCTGCACCACTCTCAGCCCATTGGCCTTGATGCTCTGCTCCACCCCCCTGTCCCCCGTATTTAAACCTGGACCTGTCACTGCCCTTTTGTCTTTGTTCCTGGACTCCTTTGTGTGGGGCTGGGTTAAAAGTCCTCCTTGGAACCCCACACGAAGACCCTTCCCACTTCTTTGTCGTGAGTGATTGTCTTGGTTTGAAAAGGCAGGTGCCTGCTAAAGAAGGCAGGAGCCTGCCCTGAAATGGAAAATGTAACCCTCCCCGTCCAAATTGCTATAATTTTTAAATTAAGGGGCTCTCAGGCAAAAAATATGGGAGCAGGGAATAACAGTTCTCTAATAGGGAAGAAAATAAAAAGATAAAATAAACAATGCAGTAAACCAAACCAACACTGACAGAGTCAGAACACAACCTGACACCCTGTGGGTCAGGGTGCTGGTAGCAATCCAATTGGAAATGTGGCTGCAGCCCTCCTGGAGTGTCAGGTGTGGTTCTGCTGGAGCAGGGATCCTGTAGGAAATGGTGTAGGCTTGCTCTGAAGATCCTGTGGAAGAGGAGCAGCTGTTCCACTGAGAGATCCAGTGGAGAAGCTGTGCTGGTATTCCAGAGCTCAAGATTCTATCCAGGTAGGAATGCTTGGCTCCTCCCTCTGGGCTCACATCTCCCAGTGGGATGCTGCAGTTCTTATCAGCCATGCAGGGACATTCCAGAGCCTGGTATCAGCAGATGTCTCCCCGGTTGTGGAAGAGATCGGGAAAACTGCCCACTGGAGAGAAGACAACTGCCATACAGATGGCAAAGAGAATACAATTTGTTGGGCAATCCAGGAGAGTGACTCTAGGAGAGCTGCCTGAAGTGTGTGCTGGAGTGGTTATGTGTGTGTCCCTTACTGAGTCCCCCGCTTTGGGCTGGTGGCTGTGCAAGCAGGGAGGTGGAAACCTTTGCACTGCACACTGCCAACATTGTGTGTAGGGGAGCAGGATGTTTGAGCTTTGGTGCTGTTCACTCTCCAGCCAGCCAGCCCTGCACACTGGCCTTTAACTCTGATTTCATGGCGAGTCCCTTTCTTTTGGGCTGGTGTCTGTGCAAGCAGGGGGTGCAGACCTTTGCACTGCACATTGCTCAGCTCTGTGCCAGTGTCACCGAGCGGCTCCATTGCTGCAGAAGCTTCTGGAAGGTTGTGGCTCCCCCAGCAGCAGCCCCGAGGCTCACGGCAGCTGCTGGCCATGGGCAAGGGGCTGCAGCAGCAGTGCTGGTCCGGGCTACACCCTCGGGCTGCACTTTCTGTCCCAGAGGCTCCTTATTGTATTTCCATTCCCCCCAGACAAAGGCAGGAATGATGAATCTGACTCCATGTTCTCAGAAGGTAATTTATTACTTTATAATATTATATTAAAGAATAGTACACTATACTAAATAATACAGAAAGGATACTAACAGACTGCTAAAAAGATAATAACGAAAACTTGTAACTCTTTCCAGAGTCCCGACACAGCTTGGCCCTGATTGGCCAAAGAGTGAAAACAACTCACAGCAGAACCCAGTGAAACAATCACCTGTGGGTAAACAATCTCCAAACACATTCCACATGAGCACAACTGTGGAGAAGCAAATGAGATAAGAATTGTTTTCCTTTTCTCTGAGGCCTCTCAGCTTCCCAGGAGAAAAATCCTGGGTGAAGGGTTTTTTTCAGAGACTGTGAATGCTTCAGCTCTTCCTGGTGCTGGAGCAGGGTGGGAGGGCTCTGCTCCATGCTCCTGGCGTGGCACCTCCTTGCTCCTGCTCCAGCCGTGCCCCTTGGGGCATTTTCCAGGGCTGTGCAGCTGCCATCCTACAAAAGCAGCTATTCCTGCCCGTGGCAGGGCTTGGAATGAAATAGTCTTTCAGGTCCCTTCAAACCCAAGTAATTCTGTTATTCTATAATTAGGGCATTGCTGGCCAGGGAGAGACTGCCTCACCTCCTTAACTCTATCACAGAGCAGAGAGATTTCTCCTCCTTGCTCCACACTGGGAATGAGTTTGGGAATGTCAGGGCCACATCCTGTGGCTCTGGGGTGGGATTCAGTCCCTGGGCCAGGGGAAGAGCTCCCCACTCCCTGATTTCTCACCAGGTAGGACTTGGCTCCTGGGCAGCACAGTGGGAGCAGAAGTTCCTGCTGGTACTGCAGTGGAGAAATGCTGCATGAAAGCAGGAAATATCCAATGTGCATTGCAAATAAAGAGGTTTTTCATTTGTGTTCTAAAGGAGGAAAAATATTGCCAAGCCTAGTTAATAACACAGGAAAGCTCTTGTGGTTATCAGGGATCTTCAGCTCTAATCCCCTCTGATAACAGCAAATTGAAGCAGCTCCTCTGCTGAGGCTTTTCTGTTGCTGGATTGTGCTCATATAATAAGAGAAATGGGCACTGCCTCTTGTATTTACCATTCCTTCATTTAAATAAGTTTTTAAACCGCACTTTCCTCCCTTCAGAGACCTCTGATTTACTGCATTTTAAACAGAAACCACTCCTGCAACAATACCTCTTTCTATCAAGATTTGTAATCAGGCTGTTCCTGTTGAACTGTTGTTATTCAAGTTATTAATTTGTCATTTTGCACGGAGTCTGATCACAGAAAGAGATGAACAGGAGGGTCTGTGCACCTGCAGGCAGAGCAGGATGGATTTAATTAGAGCAAAGAAAGCTGCAGGTTTTATTTTGTGTTTGTGTTGTTGGTTTGGTTTTTCCTCAGCCCAGCATTTTAAGAGCTTACACAGCAATCTGCATAAATTACTATGCACGTTTTTACTTAGGTTCTTACACCTAATTTGATTAATGGTAATGCCTTTGACAGGGTAGATGGAGAGGGAGATTTTGCAAAGGCATGGAGTGACAGGACAAGGGGAATGGCCTTAGGGTGAAAAAGATGGGATATTGAGAAAGAACTGTTCCCTGTGCTGAGGCCCTGGCACAGGGTGCCCAGAGCAGCCGTGGCTGCCCCTGGATCTCTGGCAGTGCCCAAGGCCAGGCTGGAGCAGCCTGGGACAGTGAAAATATCCCTGCCCTGGGACAGGGAGGGGGCTTTAAGGTCCCTTTCAGCCCAGCCCATTCTGTGATTCTGAGGTCACAGCCAGTTTTGTGTGCGGGAGCAGGATGCACTGCACACTGGCCTTTGACTCTGATTTCAGGGTGGGTCCCTTGCTTTGGGCTGGGGTCTGTGCAAGCAGGGGGTGCAAACCTTTGCACTGAACATTGCTTTGTTTGCTGAGCTCTGTGCTGCCCTGCCCAGACCAAGTTTCTGCTGTTGAGAATTTTCTGGGGCAGGTTTGGGTTCCCAGTCAGTAACCCCACTTTGCCTGGGGATTCAGACCTCTCCAACTGCTTCAGGCACCTTCCCTCCTCTTGCTGCCTGACACAATGAAGTTTTCCATCCATTATTTCTTCATCCATTTTCTTCTTTCCATCCATTTCTTCTGCTCACAGTTCAAGCCCAGCAACCCTCTGCAGCTGGTTTTTGCACCTGGAGAAGTGCTAGGAAGAGTAGAAATATTAATTAATTAGAAGATGATGACATTTTTTATCCCCATTTCTCTTCCACATTTTCACTCATTTTTTACAGTGAGGACAGTGCAGCCCTGGGACAAATCCTGAAGAGGCCACAGGATCACTGTCCATGGAGGTTTTCCAGGCTCAGATGGGTAAAGTTGTGGCTGAGCTGGTCTGGTGTTGATTCTAATCCTGCCTGGAGAAGGATTTTGAGCCAGAGAGCTCCAGCAACCTGCATTTCTGTGCTTCCTCAGGTTCTGTGCAAAGACAGCCCCCATTTGCTCTGCCAAAGAACCTCTGTAGGAAGGAGTGACTTTGTTTGGGTGAAAGAAAAGGAAGCTGAGACTGCGATCCCACTTTCCCAACAGAAATAAACTAAAATTAAAAACTGAATTCCAGCAGTAAGAGAAGCCCCATTTTTATTGATGCTGCACAGAGGCAAGTGATTTTGCATCCAGTTTTAGGAGAGCAGTATAACTGCTTTTGACAGCCTGCTCTAATAATAATAAAAAGGCCCAGCTCCTCGTATGGCAACCCAATAGCAAAGCTGGAGTGTGAATTTATCCCATAAAAATTCATCTACCATGGCTAAAGCCCTGTAAATTGAGTCCTGTATTTTGGTTGTTAAATAAAAACAAAACCACACCGCAGAGTAATGACAGAAACATTGCTCAGCTCTTGCAATTGTGTCTTGTTAAAACATCACTTAGGGTAATTTACAGGGTTTGATTCAAACATGTATTTAAATGAATTGTTGTTTCCCATCTCTCCCCTCCTCCTGCTCCCCCTTCACCCTGTGGGGATGTAAAACCCCGAGCTGGGGCTGGATTTCTTCAGGGAGAAACAGGAGCCCATTACCCTGCAGGACAAACCCTGCCACACTGTGCTGTCACTGCCTGTCCCCAGCAGTTGCTTACAGCCCAAAGGTCACAGGATGGCTCAGGTGCTCCCTGTGAGAGCTGGAGAAGTTCCTGGGGAGCAGCAGGGGAGATGCTGCCCCACAGCCAGGGCTGTGTCCCACCTCTCCTGCCCACCTGCATCCCAAACCTCCAGCCTTGCTCGTGCCCAGATCGCTGCTGAGAGCACAGCAAAGGATGTGTGCAAGCCCAAAACCTGAGCACAAGGAAAGGAATTTGCATTAAATTGCTTTTAGACATCAGAGATCATTCCCGGGCTCTCTCAGTTCAGCTCAGCTGTGTTACATGGAACCAAAAATCCAGGGGGCTGTGTCTGCCTCTGCCAGTGAATAACAGAGCACATCCAGGGATGCCTCCTTTGATCCCTGTCCCAAGGGCCTGGAACATGCAGCTTGTGTGCTCTCCCCGAGCCACTGGCTCAGCTTTTTGTTGAATTTAAAGGCTTTCAGTGGATTATTCTTCTGTGAACTTGCCCAGCTGCTTTTTGAACCTGTCTCAAATGTCCTCTCTGCAGGTTCCTGCAGGGAGAAAAGCCCCAGCTGAGCTCTGGGATGTGTGAAAAGAGCCTCTTGAGACCTGTTTTGAACCTTGAGCTCTGGAATGTGTGAAAAGGGCCTCCTGAAGCCTATTTTGAACCTTCCAATTACTGATTTCACTTTGTGGTCCCAAATTCTTGCATTCCAATAGAGCACAGTGAGTCATTTCCTCCCTCCTGTCTATGTGTCTCATTCCATCTTCTGTGCCTGTCTATTCCAATTTTCTGTTTCCCATCCTGAAAGGTCCTAATCTGTTTGCTTGCCTCTCATTTGGGAGCTGTTTCATACCTTTGATGACTTTTGCTGCTTTCCCTGGACACCTTTCATTCCCACTTTGCTCTTTTCCAGACAGGGGGCTCAGACTGTTCCCAGCTCTCAAGATGCTGGGAAGCCATGAATTTATGCAGTGGCAGAAAGCACCAAAATAAATGTTCCTTCTTTTGTTCCCTACTAATTCCCACTCTTTTATTCTCTTATTTTTGGCCATTTCTGAGTTTTTCGCAGATCCCTATCCTGCATGCACAGAGCCCAATATTAGAAATACAGAATTGCTGATTAGCATCCCATTTATCCTCATGCACATGTACCATGTGAATTTATCCATATTAGGCTTAATCCAGCATTTGCTTGCCTGGTCAGCCAGGTTTTTCTGCAAGTCTGCAGCCAGCTCCCTCTTTTTTTGCTGCTTTGAGAAACTTTGGGTCACAAGGAAATGCAGTTAAAACAACAGACGTACCTGGAGTTTTATATCATAGAAATATGGAAGAGTTTGGGTTGGAAGGGACCTTGAAGCCCGTCTCATTCCATCCCTTTCTGTGGGCACCTTGAAGCTGTGTGAAAAACTCAGAAATGGCCAAAAATAATTTAAAAAAAAAAGAAAGAAAATAAAAGAGTGGGAATTATTAGGGAACAAAAGAGAGACCATTTATTTTGGTACTTCCACCAGCCCAGGTTGCTCAAGCAGCTGCAAATCCATAAACACTTCCCAAACAGCTCATCCCTGCCCATGGTCCTGCCAGGGAAATGCTTTAATTTTCATTCTTATTTATGGGGTTTATTTTTGTGTGCAGAATTCACAAGGTTTGGAGCCATGGAAGAACGTTTCCCTGTGAAATTCAGCAAGAAATTGAGAGCATGGAGGAAGGTTTGGGCTGGCCAAGGGTATCCTTCAGCCCAGATTATTGTTGCCGTTTCTATCCCCAGACTGAGGCAGCCCCTTGCAGCTCAGCATTATTTGAATCCTGTTGTGTTTGACAGGCTCTGACAGAGCCCAATCCATCTCCTACTTCCAAAACTGTTGTTAGGAGTGCTGATTATTTCATGACTTCCATTCTGTTCGTGTGCTGACACTGCTTTCCTGTGCTGTGCATTCCTGGCAGATGTGAGTTTTATAACAAAAGACATAAATTTACTGCAAGTCTCCCCAGAAGTAATATCTGGGAGTTTTCCATCAGCTCCCAGCAGTACATGAACCTCCCTTCCAGCAGCTGCACTGGAACCAACAAACCCTTCCTGTGGCAGCCCATGGATCAGACTGAACTCTGTCTGAGAGAAATGGGACATGGAGGGGCAGAATAACAGCATTTTTCCAGCTTAGTGCTATTTCACTTCTGTAAAATAAAAATGCAAGCCCTGCCTCATCATGGGAAACTGATCCTAACTGCTCATCTGTCTTGGTTTGAAAGGACAGGTGTCTGCTAAGGGAGGAGGAGCCTCCCCTGAAACCGAAAATGTAAACCCCCTCCCTCTGAATCATTGTAATTTTGAAATTAAGGGATTCTCAGGCAAAGATAGGGGAGTAGGAGTAACAGTTCTTTGCTAGGAAAAAGAAAACAAACCACTGCCTGAGTCAGAACAGGGCCTGACACGCTGTGGGTCAGATAGAAGAGATCTCCTGGAGGGAGGATTGGCTGTGGGAGAGATCAAGAAAACTGCCCCGTGAACAGCAGAGAACTGCCCAGCTCTGACAGATGGGCACAGAATGCAGAGCCCAGCCACATCTTGCAACCTGAGACATCATCCCATCTCCCACTGGAGGAAGAAAGAGATTCTGACACCCCTGGAGGACATTTCCACCTTCCCCATCCCTGGTCCTGCCAGGAGCAGGCTGTTCCCTCCTGAGCCCTGCAGTGGCTGCAGCTGGATGAGCCTCTGTCCCCATCCATGAAATCCAATCTTGAGCATCCTTCTGCAGCTCCAGCTTGATGCCAGTCTGTTATCAGCATCTGGCCACCTTCCTGCGGCTCTGGAAGGTAAAATCAGTCATTGTGTGGCACCAGGGGGACAGGCAGTGGCCACACTGACAAGTGACTGGGCTGGGATAAAGCAGCACAAAACTGCCCTAGGTGGCCCTGAGTGAATCTGATGCAGTGGGGAAAGCCTGCAGTGCCTTTCCTCACACATCTACAGCATCTTTTATGTGGTGTTAGATCCCCCAAATCCAGCATTTACAACCAGCCAAACATGGGTTTGGAGCTCCAAGCTCTCAGGGGGGGAAGGAGGACAAACAGACATTTCTGCCCCTGCAGCACTGGGCTTGCCTCTCCTCCAGCTGGTGAGTGTGCTGTGTCCCAGGTTGTGTCAGGGCAGGAACAGACTGGTGTGGTTTTGGCACCTGCTGAGCAGTGGGGCTGCAGAGCTCCCCAGCAGCTGGGAACTCTTTGAAGAGCTCAGCCTTACCCAGGGCTGCCTTTTTTCCTCTCCTTTTTTCCTTCCTTTTTTCCTCTCCATGTTTGACAGCAGCAGAGGGGACCTTTGGGCTCTTCAAAGCCCGATTTTAATCACTCACCTGATTGAAGAGATTGCCTCCTTTAACTCTGGTATTTCTTGTCATTAGCCTGCCGACCTCTGGGATGAAGGGATTCATCTTCAAAAGCCAAACTGGCTTTGTCTGTGCTGGGCCTGGGGCTACTTCTGTTTCCCCAGCGTGGGATTCACTGCTCAGCACTGCTCACAGGGGCCGTGCTCTGCTCTGGAAACAGGAGGGGCTGCTCATCTCTGCCAGCCTCGTTGTCCCTTACTTTATTTGCTGTGGAGGTATTTAATTCCCCTGTCTTAGGGTGGGATTAAAGAGGAGGATGTGTCCCCTTCTCTTGCCAGCTTTAGAGATGAATTTTTCCACATAAACACCTTCACACACTCCTTGCTGTTTCCTCCTTCAGAAGAGCTCTCTGCCACCCAGGGCTGGTTTTTCCTGTTCAGTAACACCTGGGGGATGCAGAGGAGTTCAGAGCCTGCAGCCACCTTCTGCTGGGTGCAGTGCAGGTGGGACCCAGACAGCTGCAGGGGCTGAGGCAAACCAGAGCAGCTGGATGGGATGGGTGCAGAGGGATGGGACCCGTGCAGAGGGATGGGATGGGATGGGATGGATGCAGAGGGGTAGGATGGATGGGATGGATGCAGAGGGATGGGATGGATGCAGAGGGATGGGATGGATGCCGAGGGATGGGATGGGTGCAGAGGGATGGGATGGATGCCAAGGGATGGGATGGATGCAGAGGGAAAGAATGAATGCAGAGGGATGGGATGGATGAGAGGGATGGGATGGATGCAGAGGGATGGGATGGATGCAGATGGATGCAGTGAAGCAGCTGTGGGATGGCTCCTGGGAAGCAGGGGCGTGCACCACTGCACACCAGTCCTGCCAGGGTCAGTTCCTGGGAGCGGGGGCTTTCTGTGACTCCATCCTGTCTGTGGCCATGGGACAGCCACAATTCCTGGTTTCTCACTTTGGGATGAGTCCATCTGATTTACTGTTTGGCTTTTTCTGGCCCAGAAGTCACTGGGCCAGTAGACAATGGACTTCTCTGGGCACAAAACTAGACCAGAACACTTCCAGGGACAACACAACATTAAAAAAAGGCATTAGGCTGTTAAGAGTGTCCAAATGAGGCCACGAGGACAGGGAAGGGTCTGAAGGGGAAACATTATGGGGAGCACATGGTTTGTTCAGCCTGGAGGAGAGGAGACTGAGGGGAGACCTCACTGTGGTCTTTAACATCATCCCAAGGGGCAGCAGAGGGGCAGCTCTGATCTCTGCTCTCTCTGACAGGGACAGGAGCCAGGGAATGGCTGCAGCTGTGCCAGGCAGGGGCAGGTGGGAGATCAGGGAAAGTTCCTTCCCCAGAGGTGCTGGCACTGCCCAGGCTCCCCAGGGAATGGGCACGGCCCCGAGGCTGCCAGAGCTCCAGGAGCGCTGGGACAGCGCTGCCAGGGGTGCCCAGGGTGGGGTTGTTGGGGGGTCTGGGCAGGGCTGGGGCTGGGCTGGTGATCCTGGGGGTCCCTCCCAGCTCAGGACATTCTGTGATTCCCTGATCTTTGGTGCACTTGATGACTGGGAGATATATCCACCTGTATCTGTCAGAGGTGCCCACACAGCTCTGAGAGCAAACACCACTGCCAGGACCCAATGCCCAGGTTTCTAAAGCCAACCCTGACCCTTCCTGTGTGTAAATCCCATTTTCCCTGACCGTTTCCCACACGAGCTCTGTCCATGTGCCAGGTGGGATCCCTGCCCTGCCCAGGCACTGCTCCCTGGCTGCTCTGTGCCCCTGGCTGCTCTCCAGGTGCCAGAGGGATGGAGGGCAGCAGGGAGTGGCTCTGAGACAGAGGTGCCAGTCTGGCCTGATTTTCTCAGTCTTGAGATCTTCCAAAGGATGAATTTTCTGAACATTTGTTCCTCTCAGCACGAGCTATTGTTTCTGACATATTTATCCAGCTCAGTGCTACCTTGAGATATCATTTTTGACAGATAACCTTCTTAAATTAAACATACAAATGTGCCCTACTGAGAGGGAAGATGTGAGCACTAATGGCTCTGAGAATGATGGAGAAACCTTCCCATTAGCACCTCCTGAGCTGCTAAATGTGCTTCTGTATTAGGGAAAGAAACAGGGAGCCAGCAGGATCAACGAGGGAATGGGGAAAGAGATCACAGAGTTGAGATTTGAGATTAAATGCTCTTCAAACTGAGAGGTGGCAGAGGCCAGGGCACAGAATTCAGGCTTCTGTGTATGAAAAGTGGGGCCAAGCTGCAGAGGAAGGGGCTGAGTCCAGGGGAAGAGCTGCCAGCAGGACCCAGAGAATTCCCCAACACCTCTCCTGTGCTTCCCCAGCCCTCTGCCCAAAGCAGCTCAGGCACACAGCATGGCCCAGGGTGAGCTCAGAGAGGAGAAGAAGGAGGTCCCCAGGGTCCCTCTGAGGAGGGTGGCCTCAGTTCCTGTTATTGGAAATATTTCCCCAGAACCCAACAGACAATGTGGCTACAGCGGATGGAGCTGCAACTGGACCATCCTGAAGGGCAGGGCTGCAAGGGAATGCCTGGATTTTCTCTCTGCAAACCTCCCCAGTCCTCCCACAGCTGTGCCAGAGCAGTGCTGGGATGCTCCCAAGCTCCCCTGTGTCCCTGAGATGGACACACAACATTCACACACACACTTGTGCAGAGACAACAATGGCTTCTCTTTATTACAAGTTATTCTTAAGTTTTATGCCCTTAACAAAGCATGATCTTCAGTCATTAGTTACATCAAAACAGCTCATTATTTTCATTGGACAAAGCAATAGCTCATTGTATTTTATTGGTATAAAGCAATTAACGTCAATAATTAATTGGTAGGAGTTTACAACAAATTATTTAGGCACGTAAGCTGCTCCCTAAGGCACATATCCTCTAACTGCAAGCATCCCTTATGTGTCTATTTTATTGGTTTCCATGCTAACAGCCTTGCTTTCTTCTTTGCTGTGGATACACTCATATTTTATCAATTTCTTCTTCTGCTAACTCACTTGTTTGGCCTGCAGAGCAGCTGCTAAGCCTGTCTACACCCCTGTCCCATGCCTGGCTCCTTGGCATGCCAGTGCTGTCCTTTGGCACTCATGGAGTCCCCCCCATCTGTTCTCTTCCCCTCCTCCCCTGCCTCAGGTCTCCTGTCCACAAATAGAAATTCTTTGGAGGAGGGACATAATTTTTTTTTGCTCATGGCACCTGGTTAGGCTTCACACCTGACCAGGGGCTGTGCTTTGGTGTCAGTTACGTGGTGAGGTAAAAACCCACAGGCACACTGCAGTGGGACAGCTTTGGATGCTGAGGAGGTCTGTGGGAGAACCAGCACTGCTCTAAAACCAGGGGAAGGACCACCTGCCCACCCCTTCTGTGAGGAAATTCCCCCTTCTTTTGGTTTTATGAGACATATTTAAATGATGCAATATATTTGAAAGTATATTTTAAAAGGTATTCACCAGTTGTTCTAGAAGTGAGCCAGCTCACACAATTTCCACCAAATTGCTGCCACTCTTTTCCCCCTCCCTCCTCCCTGTCCCTCTCATGAGAAGGAAAAATTCAATTCCATCTTTTCCTCCTGCCTTCTCTCTGCCTCCACGTCCCTACTATTCCTCTTCTCTTTCAGCCCATTTTTCTTCCCTCATTGATGAAAACACTTTGACTGATTCCCCACCTCCCTCCCCTGGATGAAATGCCCAGTTTCCTTGACACACTGAAATTGCTAATGGTTCTTGCTGCTCCTTTTCCTAAATGGAGTATTTGTGAGGAATTACTCAGCTCAGTGCTCCATCAGCTGCTTGCCTGGGCTGGGCAGACCTCCAGGCAGGAGCTGTGCAGCACCACCAGCAGCACTGGAAATCCAGCCCTCTGTGTCTGTAATTAAGCTGGAGGTTTGTGATTCAGTGTCTGGGCTCTGTTTTTCCTCAGTGAACTGTGAGGAACTCTCTGAAGGAAATGCTTGTGCGGTTTGCTCAATCACAGTTATATATATTATATATATAATGTGTTTTATATATTCCTGCCTGGATTCTCTCCCCACACAATGTCAGGAGCACTCTGTTGAAAAATGGATAATCCATACCGTGAATTTTACAGCCAAGGCCCATTTGTAAAAGTCACAGATAAAACCCAGGCAGGAAGAGAATGAAAAGAAAAAGGAGAAGCAAAGGGAGTGGAAGAAGGCACAGAGGGAGGGACCAGCTGTAAAGAGAGGGGGAAGAAGCAGGAGGTGGAGCAGTGAGGGGCAGGAGGGGAAGGGCTCTTTGGGGAGAAAATTGGTCATGTCCAGCTCCCTTTCCACCTTTGGCCAGCTGGCCCTCCCCTGCTCCAGCAGCTGTTCCCTTTCCTGGGATGGGCTCCCACAGCTCCCCTCTGCAGGGCTGGTGCCCACTGGTTTCCAGTCTTTTCCCCTTTCCAGGTCTGTAACAATTCTTCTGGATCTCATTGAGGATTTCTGTTCCTGTATGGGATGAGGCCACTTTTAGTGCAGTTTTTCAGAGTGACAAAGACAATTTCTGCACAATCCCCTCTGCAGTGCCAAGATTCCCCTCAGGTCTCTCTCTGCCCCCTCCAGCTCCTCATCTCCATCCAAATTCCAACCACAAGGGGCTGCTGCCATATGGTTTCCTTGTGCTCTTCCATGCCATGCCCTGGCTTCAAATTCACTTCAGAGGGAAAGGAGCAAATAACAGCAAATATTCAAGAATGCCTTGAAAGAGCAGTGGGAATTTCAGCCAGAAAAAGCTAGGGAGGATTAAAAGGCAAAATAAATTGAAAAATGTAATCTGGGAGTTTCCCAGCTGAAATGCTTTGGAAACAGTAGCAGGTTTCATTAGCAGGCTTTCACAGCAAAGCCTGTTGTGACCCAGAGTTGTTGTTTTGTTTAATTCCTAGAGCGTTTTTAAAACTAAGCCATGGCTTAACTGGAGGGAAAGGTGTTAAGGGAGTAAATGGATCCCATGAAGCAGATTGGATTAAAATGAAATGTTCCACCTCTAACCCGTAGGCTAATCTAGCGGGAAGAGGCACTGGAGTGTTGTCCATTTGTGTTGTTCATCAAAGAAAATATCTGTTATTTGTCCATAGTGCAGATGGAGGGTGGGTAAGATGCCCTGTTTTGCTGGAAGAATATCAGGAATTGAGAAAATGTGAAACTCAGCAATGAGAAAGTTTTCATGATATCCAGCCTGAGCCTCCCCTGGATCCACTTGGTCCATTTTCCCTTGTTGTCAATCTCTGTCTGGGATAGGGAAACTGAGCCTCTACATTTTGGGGTCCAGCTTTAGGTCTGCACCTAAACCATGACCAGCAGGACACATTCTGTACCTGTACCTACTCACACAGCCATTTTTACATGCCTTGGATAACTTGGGTTCAGGCTCTTACTGAAATATTGAAAGCCAAATTCCAAGTGTTTCTAATTTTCCAGGCCCATTTCTTTGCTCACTGGTGACAGTTCCCATAATTACAGAAGCTGGGAATGCCAGCCAGAATCCACAAGTGGCAGGAAAACAAAAAAATAGAGGAGGCGGGGAACAATTTTTATGTTCCATCCCCCATAAGAGATTACAGGAGCTGTATTTAATTGGGACGAGCAGTGCTGGTGGTACCTCAGAGGAGAACATGGATGAGGGGTGAGTGAGCCTTCAAGGAGGGGAAGGAGAATGAATTACAGCAGCAATAATTTAAAAAATCCTCAGGGGAAATTCAGGCACATCCCAGGCACTGCAGTGCAGCACCAGTTTCTTAGGTTGGAAATGGGGCTGCGCATTCTATTTTCCATCTGTCAGAGCTGGGGCAGTTCTCTGCTGTTCATGGGGCAGTTTTCTTGATCTCCCACAGCCAATCCTCCCTCCAGGAGATCTCTGCTGTTCATGGCCAGGGAGTGTCCCTGCAGGGCTGATCAAATTCCATCATCCCATGGGGAGATGCTCCGGCCAGGGCAGGAGCCAAGCATTCCTACCTGGATACAATCTGAGCCTGGAACAGCACAGCAGCCTTTGCCCACTGCATTCCCAGAGGAGCAGCTTTCTCCTGCCCTGCATTGCCAGAGGAAGAGCAGGCCCATCTCCAGCAGCCCTGGAGCTTCAGAGGAAAACTGCAGCCTTGTGCAGGATCCCTGCTCCAGCAGAACCACAGCTGGCACTGCAGGAGGGCTGAGCCCCCATGGGATGGGACTGTGCCACCACCCTGACACACAGGGGACAGGGCCTGCTCTGACTCTGGCAGTGGGTTGTTTTGTACTATTGCATTTGTATTTTTAGTTTTCCTAATAAAGAACTGTTATTCCTCTTCCCATATCTTTGTCTGAGAGACCCTTAATTTTAAAATTATAATAATTCAGAAGGAGGGGGTTTATATTTTCCATTTCAGGGGAGGCTCCTGCCTTCCTTAGCAGACACCTGTCCTTTCAAACCAAGACAACTGGGAAACAATGAAGTGCAGGGAGCTCTGAGCTGTTCCCACTAATTGGACATCATGCCAAGGAGCTGGGAAAGCTGGGGAAAGAATTGTCAAGCAAAGCCCCAGCGTGGCCTGGGGAGTGTAAAAATGTTGTAGCTAATGGGATTTTGACAGGACTGAAAGGGAAGGGAGCTGTCCCTGGAGTGTGTGAGCTTGGGAAAGGGCTGGCAGGAGCAGCAGGAATTGTATTGAGCATCCTCCAAACCAGCAGGAGACTCCACACCTGAGCTGGAGCACCTTGGAAGGGGAGAGAGGCTGCAGTGCTGGGCTTTGCTCCAGGTGCTTCCTTTTCACAAGATTTGGGGAGTTAAATTCAGGCCACAAACACACACATGCAGCAGTGAAGCTGAATTCAGGGGTTCTGCCTTGCGCTTTCTCAGCAGGAAAACCCCAGAAGTGAGGGAAGGAGCTACCTTGGGCCTCTCCATTCCCCTCCAAACCTCTCCTTGCCCTCCTGCTCACGAGGACCCTAGGCTCTGGCCACACACCTGAGGCTAAGCAAGGCCAATAGCACCTGCTCAAGGGGTTTTCATCATTTTCTTTTGTGTTTTGCAGTGAAAAGACTAAAAAAGGAAATTAATCTAAGTAATCTAGCAACAGGCTGGGGAAGCTCACTTAGCTCTTGCTGTTGTTTGTTTGCTCATTGCTTTTCTTACTCTCACTGGGAAGGCACAACAAAAAAAAATACCCAAGCTAAAATGAAATGTTTTGTCTCTTCTGGCAAATTTTTAAAATAATGGAGGGTTTGCTTGCTTTGGGTTTTCCCCTTTGTTTGTTTTCATTCTTAGTGCTCATTCCAAAGAAATGTATTATTTATTTTTTAATCCTATTTCTTAAGAAATACCCAGAAAAAGCTTGAAAACCATCAGGGGAGGCTCTCAGGAAACCCTGTGTTTCCTGAGAGGTGCCTGGCTCAGGATGGGGTGGTGGGCAGAGCACAGGAACAGGTTGGATATTAGGGAAGAATTCTTTATTGGAATGGTGCTCAGGCACTGGAAGAGGCTCCCCAGTGGTGCAATCACTGTCCTTGGAAGTGTCCAAAGAACTCCTGGATGTGGCATTTGGGGACAGGGTTTGCTGGTGGCTTAGCAGTGCTGGGTTAAGGGTTGGAATTGGGATCTTGGAGGGCTTTGCTACCCACAATGATTCTGGACTCCGTGGGCATCTCGAGGCCTGGAGGCTCAGGGCTTGCCCTAAGGGCTTCTTGTTGCACGTGGTGTCACACACTGCCATGGGCCAGCCTGGGATCCAGGCTGTATCCCGCAGGAGAGGTTTCCAGTGGAACATCACCACCAGCAGTCAGGAGGTTTGCTCCAGGCCACAGGGTATTCCCAACCATTTCCAGAGAAACCCAGATTCAAGGTGCCTTGGAGAAGCACATTTGGGGTTTTTCCCTCATCAGGAGCCTTTTCTCATCCAGTGGCTGGGGCTCCTTCCCTGTGAGGCTGGGGAGGACCTTGTAGGTCATATCACATAAGAACCTTTTATTCACCACGAAAATTCCAACCAAAATCTCTTCTTTTTTCCCCCTCATTCCTCCTGCTGCAGCAATTCCAGAGTGCCCTGTAGGAAGCCCTGTCATGGCTGAGAGCCCACGCTGAAAGGTGACCATGTGGCCTCCCACAGTGACAGAGTGTCTTGGTTTGAAAGGACAGGTGTCTGCTAAGGGAGGCAGGAGCCTCCCTTGAATTGGAAAATGTAAAAACCTCCCTCTGAATTATTATAATTTTGAAATTCAGGGGCTCTCAGGCAAAGATATGGGAGCAGGAATAACAGGTCTTTAATAGGAAAATTAAAAATACAATTGCAATAGTAAAAAACACCACTGCCAGAGTCAGAGCAGGCCCTATCCCCCTGTGTGTCAGGGTGGTGGCACAGTCCCATCCCATGGGGGCTCAGCCCTCCTGCAGTGCCAGCTGTGCTTCTGCTGGAGCAGGGATCCTGCACAAGGCTGCAGATTTCCTCTGGAGCTCCAGGGCTGCTGGAGATGGGCCTGCTCTTCCTCTGGCAATGCAGGGCAGGAGAAAGCTGCTCCTCTGGGAATGCAGTGGGCAAAGGCTGCTGTGCTGTTCCAGGCTCAGATTGTATCCAGGTGGGAATGCTTGGCTCCTGCCCTGGCCGGAGCATCTCCCCATGGGATGATGGAATTTGATCAGCCCTGCAGGGACACTCCCTGGCCATGAACAGCAGAGATCTGCTGGAGGGAGGATTGGCTGTGGGAGAGATCAAGAAAACTGCCCCATGAACAGCAGAGAACTGCCCCAGCTCTGACAGATGGGCACAGAACACACAGCCCCCACTAATATCTCTCAACCTAAGGCACAGAGTGGGCCTGAAACAATGCCATTCCCAGGGATCTGTTTCTCCAGATGCTTCCCAGAAAGCAGGGACTTATTTGAGAGAAGAACATTCACCCCAGACCTGCAGGTGTTTGGAGCCACACCTGCACTGAGAGGTGGCACTGCAGTGGCTGCACACACAGCCTGGCAGGCACATCCCAGGGGAATCTGCTCCTTTCCCACCAGCTCCTCCTAAATGGGAGCCCTGCTGACCCACGTCCCCAAGTGTCACACAGCTTTTAAATCCCTACAGGGATGGGAACTCCACCACTGCTCTGGGCAGCTCTGCCACTGTCTGGCCTGGCCACCCTTACCCTGATTTCCCCTCATATCCAATCTAAACCTCCTCTGGTGCATTTTGAGGCCATTCCTCTCCTCCTGTCCCTTGTGGGAACAAAGCCTCATCCTGCCCCGGCTGTCCCCTCCTGTCAGGAGTTGTGCAGCACCACAAATTCCCCCCTGAGCCTCCTTTTCTCCAGGCTGAGCCTCTTTTCAGCTCCCTCAGCCCCTCCTGGTGCTCCATTCCCTTCCCCAACTCTGTTCCCTTCCCTGGACATGCTCCAGCCCCTCAGTGTCTTTCTCATGGGAATCTGGATATCTCCATGTGCCCACAGCCCAGATGGGCGTCCTGGACTCTGGGGATGGCATGAAATGAGAGTGGGATTTGGCAGAAGGGATTTGGGACTGAACAGCTGACACTGGAATACTCATTCTGCAAAGCATCTGAGAGGCTGGAATGATCCTACATTTCCTTCTGTCACCTACAGGGATAGAGCCTTTTTTTAATGCCCTTTGGATAAATGAAGGTTTTCTCCAGAGCCTCCAGGAACCTTAATTTTTCACCCATCCTAATAACCATAAAACTGAGACAGGAGAGTAATAAAATGTCAAAATCCATGTGTTTTAAAATTGGAGAGGACTCCCAAATGTCACAGAAATGTGGGATGAAAAAGGAGATGGGAGGACGTGTAGCTGAGCCTGGGGTGGTGGCTGGGCTGTCCTTTCCACACTCCTTGGGCCTGGGCTCCTGGCACCCTCTGAAATGGGATGGAGTCGGGATAAGGTGCTTTGGTGTTGAAGTCTGGGAATAAATCACGTGGACTCCATTTTCTTCATGGTGGAAAAAGCCATTCCTTATTCAGATAACTAATTTTTAAACAGTTTTACAGACCTCGTGTGTGATTCCCATTGGTCAGGAGCTTTCTTGCCAGTTGCTTTATTGGTCAGTAACAAGTTGTTATTCTGTATTAATTGGTCACTCAAACCCCAGGGTGTACATGCAGGGACAGTTGTTTGTGAGAGATAGTTTTCATTTTTCTATCTAATGGTGTAAAGCCAGTTTATACAGGTGCTGGTTGTTCTTCACCCAGGAATAGATTGTTATGTTGATGAACTGCTCACACCAGGATTGCTTTCACATGGGAACTTGCAAAGGGCCAGCTTGACAAGGCCAGCCACTGATTCCAGGAGAGCCTTGGTTTTATGAAGCCTTTCTTTATGATTTTTCTACTTTACTGCAACACTGAAGGGGCAGTTCCCTTTCTTGGGGAGGTGGGATGCAGTGAGGCTGCGTTTCCTGGGCAGTGTCAATCCCAGTTCAGCCCAGTCTCCACTGGAGCATCTTGTCCCCTGCTCCGTGGGCTTCCTCCTGAGCTTCCTGTGCTATTTAGGTCCAGGCAAATCTGGCTGTCCCAAAATTCCTGATCTTCAATGTTTTTAATGCAGAGTGTCAGTCAAGAGCTGCACAGAACATGCAAATTAACACAGAAAGTCCTGGACTTCTCTCCATCCCCTTCTCCCATCAAAATCTTATCTAAAAATGCCCATCACAGTGATAACTGGAGCAGAAACGGGCAAGGGTTCTCTCTTCTGGTAAAACAGTCTTCATATTATAAAAAAGCAAAAACAGCGTCCTGGTCAAATTAGGATGAAAACATGAAAAGTCAAGTTGTTTGGTTTTTTTTTCTTTTTCTTTTTTTGCTAAGCATACTATTTTTGCAAACTATGCTATTTTTTTTTGCACAGCCAAGTAGAGTCCTGGGCTGCCATATGTCCCATATTCTTAAACTCCAGTGGAAGATGACATTTGACATTTCTTCTTCCTTTGCCTATTGGTTAGTCCAAGATTAAACATGTTTGGAAACCAAAGCCTTTCTCGACTCAGTGACAAAAAAAGCCTCAAAATCAAAATGGGACACTTTGACAATGCCTAAATTATTTTATTATTTATTCCCCAAATTATTTTCCTGTGGTTTTGAGCCTCATCAAACCCAGTCTTCCTTTATGATGGTTTTGTTTGAACCTGCAGCTCTGTGTAAGATTCAGGAGAGGTTCTTATGCTGCTGCCAGGGCACTCTATCAGAATGTGACTCCCTGCATCCAGACCCAGCACCTCTGCTGGGGAAAGGCTGCTTTGGGAACAAAGGCTTTAGGGAAGCATTTTAATTGAGTTCAGTGTCACACACCTTGCACAAGAGATTTCTCACTCAGCTCTCTCACCAGGATAAGGGCACCTGGATCATTGGGAGCCTGGCTGGGTGCATACTTTGTTCTTGAAGCTAAAAAACTCCTTGGAGCTCTCCCAGAAATCTTAGAGGATGGCACGAGGTCTCTGAATAGTGGAGCTGTGTCAGGGATGTTTAGGGTGGATATCAGGGAAAGGTTCTTCCCCAGAGGTGCTGGCACTGCCCAGGCTCCCCAGGGAATGGGCACGGCCCCGAGGCTGCCAGAGCTCCAGGAGCGCTGGGACAGCGCTGCCAGGGGTGCCCAGGGTGGGGTTGTTGGGGGGTCTGGGCAGGGCTGGGGCTGGGCTGGCTGATCCTGGGGGTCCCTCCCAGCCCAGGACATTCTGCGATGCCCTTCTGACTCCTTCCTGCCATTCCCAAGGGCTGTCTGTGAAGCCAGGCAGGGCTGTACTGTTGGAGCCCTCTGGAATTTGGTTGTGCTCATCAGGGTGTGGAGGCTCCTGCTCCATGCTGGAGAAGAGGGAACAGCAGCACAGGGATCTGCAGGGCTTGTTCCCTGCTCCAGAGGGGATCCAGCAGCTCTGCCCTGCAGGTTCAGCTGTGCAGTGCCAGGGGAGCCCCCCCAGTTCAGCCACGTCTGGTCTGAGCGTGGGGAGCCCTGGAAGGTGCCCTGACCTCCTCCCCTGTCCTGCCCTGGCAGGAACCAGCCAGGCGTGGTGCCTGGACAGACTCTGGTTAATGACTTCAGTGGCAATGCTGAGGTGAAAACAGAGTGAGGCAAAGCTCTCCCGCAGAGAAATAAACCCAAATAAACCTGTCAGAAGGACAGAGCTGTTGTGTGCAAAGCCCCGTGGTTTTACTGCTCAGGAAAGCCCTCTTCTATAAATACCCAATAAATGAGTTAGAGGCTAAATAAAACACCCCATATACTGTAGAGTTGAGACCAACATTCCTAAATGAGCAAACATTTCCACAGGAATAACTCTGCTTGGTGTCAATTTATGTTAATGCTGTACATGATTGAGCCCATTAGAGCAAATAGCCAGTAATAAGAATGCAGATACACCACGAACTAATTGCATTAGAGGCTACCAGGGCTCTGTCTCTCCTTCTCCTGCCACTGCTCAGCTCCCTGGGATGCAGCCAGCAGCACGTGGAAGGTGCCCTGTAGTCTCCAGAGGTGTTGGTGGTTTGGGATCAAGGCTCAGCAGCAGAGCTGGGGATGTTCAGTGCCTCCTGCTGCATCATCTCTGTTCAGTTTGTGTTTCAAGAGGGTGAGGGGGATGGAAGAGGGTTTGGCTGGCTCTGGGGAAAGCATGGAGAAGCAGGGTGAGTTTTCTTTAGGGGACAGCACAAAGTGGTCAGATGACAACCTCTGCCCAAACCACAGCCAGCCCACTCTGAAAGAGGCTTAGAGTATATATTATTAGGAAGAAATTGTTCCCTGTGAGGGTGCTGAGGCCCTGGCACAGGGTGCCCAGTGCAGCTGTGGCTGTCCCTGCATCCCTGGCAGTGCCCAAGGCCAGGTTGGATGGGGCTTGGAGCAGCCTGGGACAGTGGAAGGTGTCCCTGCCATGGCAGGGGGTGGCAGTGGACCCAAACCATTTGGGGATTCCCTGATATGATTTTTTTAGGGATGTGAAGCAGAGAAGGCTGCAGCAGCACCATCACCCAGCCCCAGATCCACTCACTGTCCCAGCACCAGATCCATCCCCAGCTGCATCTCCCTGGCAGCACTCAGGGGCCCAGGTCCCCCCAAACACCTTGGGGCCAAGGAGGAGCTGAAGAGCCCCTTGTGTTCTCCTGTGGTCAGTCTGGCTCTGATCAGTACCAGGTTCCCAGTGACATTCCTGTGACTCTGCTCCCAGGAGCCCAGGCAGATGGGCCAGCACAGGAGTGGTGCTTACTCAGTCCAGAGCTGTTCCAGGCCACTTTTCGACTTAGCAATGCACATAAACATATTTTACATGTAAAATGGGCAATTAAGAAGGCAAATGTTTTAAAATACGAGGATTTACTGGCATAAAATTCGCTATCTATCAACGCTGCATAAATAGTTTTACATAAAAAGCCATCTGGAAACAGGTTGTATATCATATTTATTCAGTTACAACTTGCTGGTTTCGAGGCTGTGCCTCCCTCATTAGCTGTCAAGACAGTTTGATGTGGCTGATGAGAGGTGGATGTATTTGAAATCCTGGATGTATTTGGAATTCTGCACAGTGCATGAATATTAACTGGGGCTTCTGGGTAGCTGCACTATTTCACACGGCCTGGACATGCTCTGCACTGAAATTTCTCTGGTGCCTTAGGATTTGAGCTTTTCTATTTTCCATATATTTGTAACCCTGCAGTTGTTCAGTGTATAGCTCCAAACCCCACACACAGTGTGAGCTGCTGCTTTCCCAGTTTGGGCAGACACAACAATTCCTCCCCAGGCTGGCAATCAAGGACACCTCACTGCCTCAGGCCCAGAGATGGAGACAAAAGTGAGTTGGGGGGAGCAAACTTGGGGTAAATGACTTCATTAGCTGAAGCTGTAAATGGAATATGAACCCCCAATATGCTAATAGACCAAACTTATAAAAGTGTAAAACCTGTGACCTGTGGTCCATTTAATGGGTGCACCTGGGGGGTTTCATCTGCCTGAAATGCACTTGAAGGGCCTTCAATAAATATAACTGCTTTTTAGTCCCTTAATTCTATCTGGCCTCTGTTTTTAGGTAGCCCAAAGAGGCATCAGCTCTGCAAGGAAAAAGCAGGCTGGGAAATTGCTCTTTACACCAGGTCTGGCTGGAAAACTTGTGGTCAGGTCTAGAAATGTGTTTGACCCTCCTGGCTTCAGTGGAAGGCTCTGAGGGTGGGAATGAAGATGGGAATCATTGATCCTGGGGAAGGGAGAGCACACAGAGCCTCACAGCCACAGGAACAGAACATACAACTCAAACTCGGGATGAACATTTTCCTGTGCTGGAAACACACCCAGCCTCACAGTGCTGCTGCTTTCAGCCAGCCCTGGATAAAGCAGCACAGATTATGTCCTCTGAAGGGGTGCTGGAGGTGTCCCCCTGTGTCACATTCCCATTCTCTGAAAAATTCCTTCACCCGGGATTTTTCACCTGGGAAGCTGAGAAGCCTCAGAGAAAAGGAAAAACAATTCTTATCTCATTTGCTTCTTCTGTGTTGTGTTCATGTGGAATGTGTTTGGGGATTGTTTACCCACAGGTGATTGTTTCACTGGGTTTTGCTGTGAGTTGTTTTCACTCTTTGGCCAATCAGTGCCAAGCTGTGTTGGGACTCTGGAGAGAGTCACCAGTTTTCATTATTATCTTTATAGCCTTCTGTAAGTATCCTTTCTGTATTCTTTAATATAGTATTCTTTAATATAATGTAGTATCATAAAGTAATAAATTAGCCTTCTGAGAACATGGAGTCAGATTCATTCCTGCCTTCATCAGGACACCCCACAAATACAATAGCCCTGGGCTCTGTGGGGTCCCCACGTGCTGCCAAGGCCACCTGTGCCTGCAGCAGCCCCAGCCAGCAGCACTGAGCCAACAGCCACCAGCTTTTCCTGACATTTGCTGTCTCCCTTGGTTTCAGTAATGAGATCCCTGGTTTTAAATGTCAGCTCTCACGAGGTGATGCTATTGTATTTAGCTCCATGCCCTTCTCCTGGTTCCAAAACACATGGCAGAGTTTCTATAAATAACCCGATAACAAGAGCCAAATAAGTGGTTACAGAACAAGCAGAGGAAGTTGGAGCTTGGAAACCAGGAGAGCTCCAGGAAGGCTGGCTGCTGCAGGGGGGACAACTGGCCCTTCCCTTCACCCAGGATTTTTCTCCTGGGAAGCTGAGAAGCCTCAGAGAAAAGGAAAACAATTCTTATCTCATTTGCTTCTCCTGTGTTTTGCTCACATGTGGAATGTGTTTGGGGATTGTTTACCCACAGGTGATTGTTTCATTGGACTCTGCTGTGAGTTGTTTTCACTCTTTGGCCAATCAGGGCCAGGCTGTGTCGGGACTCTGGAGAGAGTCACCAGTTTTCATTATTATCTTTTTAGCATTCTGTAAATATCCTTTCTGTATTCTTTAGTATAGTATTCTTTAATATAATATAGTATCATAAAATAATAAATTAGCCTTCTGAGAACATGGAGCCAGATTCATCATTCCTCCCTGCCACAGGGATCCCTGCAAATACAATACTCATGTCCTTGGCTAAGAGCTGCAGTCTCTCCCAGCCCAGATGCCCCAGCAAAATGGGGCAATTCCCCCTGCCAGCCCTCCCTGGGGCTCAGCTCCTTGTTCCGTGCTGCAGCCTGGAAGCAGTGGGATTTCATCCTGGCAAGCTGCCTGGGCTCTGTCTGTGCTCACTGGGACACCCACCCAGCTCGTTCCTGTCCTGCCACAAGTGTCACTTCCTAAACTGAGGTGGGAAAAATTCTTCATAGCAGAGACTGCCTCTAACCCTTCAAAACTCACACCCTCTGAATTATTTAGACCTCACGGTTCTGTCAGCTATTGTAAATGCAGGTCCACCGATGTGGGGAGAGAATGATGAATCTGACTTCATGCTCTCAGAAGGCTAATTTATTACTTTATTATATAATTTATTTATATAATATTACAATATTATATTAAAGAATACTATACTAAAGAATACAGAAAGGATATTTACAGAATGCTAAAAAGATAATAATGAAAACTGGTGACTCTCTCCAGAGTCCCGACACAGCTTGGCCCTGGATTGGCCAAAGAGTGAAAACAACTCACAGCAGAATCCAATGAAACAATCCCCAAACACATTCCACATGAGTACAACAGAGGAGAAGCGAATAAGATAAGAATTGTTTTCCTTTTCTCTGAGGCCTCTCTTGCTGCGAAGGCAAGAAAAGCCTTCGCCAGCTTCCCAGGCGAAAAACCCTTAGTGAAGGAATTTTTTCAGAGAATGTGAATGCCACAGTCAGACACCAGCATTTGCCTGGGCCACCATGTCCTTGTGCCAGCTGGATGTCACAGAGAGCACCATGCAGGTGTGCCCCAGCTGCAGGTCACTCCCAGAGCCTTCTGGGCCACCAGCCCACAGCTGGAGAACCAGGGACCTGCACAGACATGGACAATGGTTTGTGAGGCTGGAGAAGTCCCACAGAAGAGGCTCCATCCCATGCTGGGCTTGTGTGCTACCCTGGCAGCGAGGCTCTGTGCCCTTTGTGGAGCCCACATGCACTGATGTGGACTTTTGGTGCTGGCAGGAAGGTCAGCAATGGGATGTTGCCCTTCAGTGGCAGAGGGGAAGCATTTTAATCTGGGGAGATGCATTTGCTACCTTGTCCTGACTTCTTCAATAAGCTGGGACCTGCAGGTGCTTTGGCAGGGGCAGCTCCCAGCACTGGCACTCTCAGCCCTCCTGCCTCAAGCTGGAACTGGGTGATGCTCCTGCCTCTGCAAAGGGGTTTGAGGTATGAACCACAGAATAAGAGAGGTTCCATGGGTCCCTGTTCCCCAAGCAGATCCTCAGGAAGAGCTCCAGGATGTCCCTGGGCTCTCTTGACTGTCCCCTTTGCAGAGGCAGCATAACTGTGACCAGTTCAGCAGCAGCATGAACTGACCTGACCGTGGCTCCACAGCCAGCCAGGATGCACTGGAGACCTCTCCTTGGTGGGCTCTGTTCTTGTTTCTGTGAGGGGAGCTGGGGATGAACATGAAAACACGGGCTCAGAGGCGTTTCAGAGGAGGGATGGCATATACCTGCACTATGCTGTCACACAACAATTTATCTTCCACCACCTGGGCCAATCCTGCCAGAGAACCTCCCACATTCTGAGGTGTCTGAGCCCTTTAGTGTCGTAGTTGAGATGGTCACAACACAAAGCAACACTCCATTTTCAGAAGGCTCCAAACCTGGTTTTATTTTAGCATGCATGCTTTTTATACATTCTTACAAAACTCCTAAGTTGACACTTTACTCATTGGTCAGGAAAGACGAACAAAGGGCACATTGGAATAGGCAGTTGCAAGTTTCTCTCATTTATCCTTCTTTCTTGCTTGGTCTCTATGTCAATGACCTTGGTAGGAACTTCTTTCAGAGGTAAACATGGATCCTCTTATCAAACTTCTCTCTGGCTCACAAAAGTTGCTGTAAAACCTCTTCCGTGCTTCAGGATGAGGAAAGATGAGTGACACCTCCTTTCCCAGGCAGGGTGAAACCATAGGAAGAAACTGGAGAAGGCACAGAGCCTCCAGTAGCTCACTAATTAACAATAACCCAGACTAATTAGCAATTACCCCTTGGCTCTGCTCATCCAGGCTCTCCAGCAGCAAGTCCCAGACCAGACCCCAAGTAAAGGGAATGGCTTTATCTATTATTTATCTGGGGTTGTTAATCATGGAACAGCTCTGTCTGGGCACTTTATGGCTGTCACAGCGAGGGCTGGGCTGGAACACAAGCCTCTCTGGCCAGAGCCCCTGGAAGAGAGGGAATTTCTCCATCAGCTGCAGAGTCAGACACAGCTGCACTGCACAAAGCAGCTCTGGTGGTGCTGTCAGGCAGAAGGCCAGTGGGATAGCCAGCCCACAAATATTAATCTCTGCTTCTGACAGCAGCTGAGGAGTAAGTTTTGATTGACCATATTTCCAAATCCCTGACGATGTGAGTAATTTTGCTCTGTTTTTCACTGTATAAACCAATACAGCCTCAGGCTGGTGACTGTAAAACAAGGGGTGCAGCTCCCAGGTTAGAGAGAAGGCTGGAAAAAGGCTGAAAGGCTTCCTTGGATCCTGGAGTGGAAACGTTCCCTGTTATGGAACAGTAACAATTTCTGACAATTAAGAAGCAATTAGGGCACCTCCTACCAAGAGCACCTGGACTGTGGAGGCTGCAGTGTGGCATTCACATTCGCTGAAAATTTTTTTCTTTCAGGGTTTTCTCCTGGGAAGCTGAAAGGCAGCGAGAGAGGCTTCAGAGAAAAAGAAAACAATTTTTGTCTTATTTGCTTTTCTTGTGTTGTGCTGGTTTGGAATGTGTTTGGAGATTGTTTACTCAGGTGATGACTTGATTGGACTCTGGTGTGAGTTGTTTTGACTCATTGGCCAATAAGGGTTAAGCTGTGTCAGGACTCTGGAAAGAGTCACGAGTTTTTATTTTTTTTTTAGAATTTAGTAAGTATCTTTGCTGTATTCTTTAGTATAGTATAGTTTTCTTTAATATAATATAGTATAATAAAATAATAAATTAGCCTTCTGAGAACATGGAGTCAGATGCATCATTCCTGCCTTCGACGAGGGTGCCTGAACATTTACAATACTGCAGCAGGAGCTGCTCTGCTGTTCCAGTCTGAGGCTATCAAACCTCAGCTGGGCTGAGCCCATCAGCATGGCAATGGAGCAGTTTTGCTGCAGATTTCCTGAAATATCTTCACAGGGTTGAAAAAATCTTGACTATCCTTAACTTCACATCCACACAAGGAAGCAGAGGAGCACTGGGAATTGACTGGGGATTTTCAGTGTCCAAATCAGCTCTCCAGCAGCAGATAATGGAATAAATGAATTGTGCACTGATTCAGTGCCTAGATATCAACAATTAAGTAGCTTGAGATCTGCAGAAAAAGAGGAGCATCTAATAGGAGCATTGATTACTGACAGTGGGAGTCTTGAAATACTTTGTTCTGCTGCTGGCTGCAGAGCAAACCTCTCCAGCTCCCCACGTCTCATCTCCCTGGGCTGCTCTTTTTTTGTGGTTTATATCTGTTCAGCAAGAAAGAAAACAGCCCATGGCATAAGTGCAGACAGAAAAGGGCTTGGCAGGTCGCCTCTGTGCAGCCACATACATCCCCTAGACCTGGGTCAGGCAGCAAAGCTTCGTCTCCCCCGGGCTGCTGAGATGTGGAGGAGCTTCCTGAGTCTCTAATGTGACATGAAACCACCAAATCTCCCTCTTCTCCCCGAGCTAATAAGAGGCAAGGAGGCAAAAGCACAGGTATTAATGCAGCAGGCTGACAAACACGCTGCTGACAGCAGCAGAATGGGGAAAATCGCAGAGGGAGCAGAATAATAACCCAGCCAGAATTAATAATAAAAGCCTGAGAGCATTCACAGGGCTCTGGAGAATGGATGTGTCACTGGCTCCTTCCTGCCTGGGCCTGGGCACAGGGACACACTGGTTTGGGGCTGTGTCAGCCTCCCTGTGCCCTCTGGGCAGTGCCAGCTGCTGATGGGCAAAGCCCAGCATGGAATGGGGATAATGGGATAGGGGGGGTTGGAATGAGCTGATCTTTAAAGCCCCTTCCTGCCCAAACCATTCTGTGGCTCTGTGGTCCCAGCTGGGTCAGCACCACCAGATATCTTTGCCCAGAGCTCAGTGCCAACAACAGTCATTGCAGAGATCCAGCAACCTCCATTTTTCTGTGTTTTTGGGCACCATTACTGCAGCTTTCCCTGGTGGCAGAGGCTCTGGAGGCCCCTTCAGGTGGTGCTTTTGCAGCATGTCCTGAGCTGTAAGCACAGCTCGTCTCAAAAAAGAGCAGGTTCTAACACAAGGTTTTGGGGCAGAGGTTTTGAGAGCTTCAGCTGAGTAAATACCCCAACACCAAGGTCTTTAACCAGAGTGATGCTCAGAGCAGCTCCCAATTAACCTTTTCCCTTGGTAATTCCAGCAGGCTCTAGGGCACAGCAGGAGTGACAGAGCAGCTCCATGGACAGAGCAGTGAGAACAGCACTTTAACCTGTCAGGGCAAATTTATAATTCAGTACCAGGATTAATAGCATGGATCACATTTAAAGTCCTTAATATATGTGGCCAGGCAGATTAGCAAATGAATATGAAATCAGTGCCCTAGCAGCAGGCACAAATTATTCAGTCACTGACTGTCCTACCCTGCAACAAGCAGCAGAGCCAGGGGCCCTTGGGTGGACCAGGAATGTGGAGCACCCATAAATCTGTACCTAGCCCATGTCCAGCACAAAGAAACCCAGTCCTACAGGGCTGAACAGGGATAGGGAGTGTCAGTGATTAGAACCTAGAGAGCTTTGTGTTTTCCAGAGCACTGTGAGTTCCAAACAGCACATCCCACAGAACCAATTCCCACATTTCACCCAAAGGATACTCAGCTGCAGGGAGAGGCTGTGCCTTTTTCTATGCTCATCTGAACTCTGCAGAGTCCAGAGGATGAGTTTGGTGATAGAAGTATGTGGCTGTCATGTTTTCTGGAAAAATCCCCTTTGCCCAGGATTCTTCTCCTGGGAAGCTGAGAAGCCTCAGACAAAAAGGAAAACAATAATTATCTCATTTGCTTCTCCTGTGTTTTTCTGCTTTGGAATGTGTTTGAAGGTTGTTTATCCAACAGGTGATGGTTTCACTGGTTTCATGTGAATTGTTTTGACTCTTTGGCCAATCAGGGCCAAGCTGTGTCGAGGCTCTGGAAAGAGTCATCAGTTTTCATTATTATCTTTTAGCATTCAATTAGTATCCTTTCTGTATTCTTTAGTTTAGTTTAGTATTCTTTAATATAATATAGATCATAAAATAATAAATTAGCCTTCTAAGAACATGGAGTCAGATTCACAATTCTTTCCTTCACCTGAGAACCCCACAAATACAAGAGAAGTATCCAAGACCAGGTTGGACAGGGCTTGGAACAACCTGGGATAGTGGAAGGTGACCCTTCCCATGGCAGTGGAATGGGATGAGCTTTAAGATCCCTTTTGACCCAAACCATTCTGTGATTCTGCATTTTCTGACTTTGCAGAGTTGGGGGTGGCCATGCTTGCTGGGGTGGAAGGCAGGAAGCTGCAGGGTGCTGCTGCACAGCTACAGTTCTGATCCCAGGCACTTTGCGCAGGAACACTGGGATTAAATGAACCTCCCAAGGAAACAGCTCAGCTGGTGACAGCTCAAGGAGCTGTAGCTTGGAAAACACTCTGAAATCATGGAATCATGGAGTGGAACAGGACCTTAGAGCTCATTTCATTCTGCCCCTGCTATGGGCAGGGACACCTTCCACTGTCCCTGTTGCTCCAAGCCCCAGTGCCCAACCTGGCCATGGCCACTTCAGGAATGGGGCAGCCACAGCTCACAGGGAAGAATTTCTCCCCAAAATCCCATCTTAACCCACCCTCTGTCAGTTTGAAGCCATTTCCCCTGTCTGTCACTCCAGGCCCTTGTAAGCAGTTCCTCTCCAGATTTCTTCTTGTTCCCCTTCAGGTACTGGAAGGCCACAAGGAGGTGACCCCAGAGCCTCGTCTCGCCTCGCCTAGCCTAGCCTCGCCTTTGTAAGCAGTTCCTCTCCAGATTTCTTCTTGTTCCCCTTCAGGTACTGGAAGGCCACAAGGAGGTGACCCCAGAGCCTCGCCTAGCCTAGCCTAGCCTAGCCTCGCCTCCTCTCCTCCCCTCTTTTCCCCTCTCCTCTCCTCCCCTCCCCTCTCCTCCTTCCTCCACCACTTCACCTGTGTGCTTTTCCTCTTGAGCACCCAGCAGCTCGAGCTGTGCCAACAGCAGTGACCTGACAGCCTCTCCAGTGAGCTTTGGGATCGCAGGGTTGGCACAGCCTTGGCCCGAGTGCTTCTTCATGCCCTGGGGCATGGCAGGAGGGAGATTTCCCCCCTTGAACAGCTTGCACAGTCAGGAGCAGTTTGATGTCAGAGTGTTTCATACTCAGCTTTTTCAGCATTAGATGTAATTCCTAGAAGAAAAACATCCTTGACAGCAAAGTGCCAAGAGATTTTGAAAAGAGCACAGAATCCTCCTGTTCTAGAGTCATTAAGGTTGCTAATTAAGCCTAACCATTAACTCAGCACTGCCAAACCTGCCACTAACCATGCCCCCAAGTGCCACAGCCATAGTTGTTTGAATGCCTTTAAGGGTGCTGACTCCACCACTGCCCTGACCACCCTTTCTGTGGAGGAATTTTCCACAGCATCCAATAAAACCTCTACTGGCACAACTTGAGGCCGTTTCCTCTTGATCTGTCCCTTGTTCCCAGGGAGCAAAGCCTGACCCCCAGTCTGGCTGCACCCAGGGAGGTGTCAGAGAGCTGCAGAAAGATGGAATCCCTTCTCCTCCCATCTGCAGGTGTGTCAGGCCATGTTTCCCAGGTGAACACAGCAGGGCACACACCTTCCATGAAAGCAGAGGGACCCACCTGCAGAGTCTCTGCTGATTCCAGCCCCTTTGCAGGGAGCAGCCCAGCTCAGCTCATCAGTCTGATGCCTTGTGAGGTAACCTGGAACAGAGCTACACAGTGTTAAAGAATAAAGTAGGAATTTATTAAGAAGGCCCTTAAAGGATACACCTTGGGCAGTACAAGAGCCTGGCCAAGATGGACACTGGTCACAAGTTTTCACACTTTTATAAGTTTTGGTCCATTTGCATGTTGGGGTTAATTGTCCAATTCCAGCTCCAGGTTCTCCAGTCCCATCCTCCCAGACTGCTCTCCTCAATTTGCTGCTGTTTGCACTTTTTGGGCCTTTTGGGCCTTTTTGTTGTTTGCACATTTTGGGCCTGAAGCTGCAGTGGTGTCCTTGGTTCTGGGGCTGGAAAAGGATTGTTTTATCTGACTGAGCTGTGAGGAGAACTGCTAACACTTTATATGAAGTTCAGAGTTATATACCAATGCAGTTCAGAATCTGGAAAAGATGAAAGCCACAACTGAAGGCATCAAGGCTCTGAAGCATTTTGGCTGCTCCCTGGTGCAGCTGCACGAGGGGGATGCAGAACCTCCCCTGTAGCCCCTGGGTGTGGGAGCTGTGGGATCATCCCCACATCTCTGGGGTCCACCCCCACTCCTTGTTCCCCATGATTCCTATTGATTTTTGACTTTTTTTAAAATTTATTTTCTGTATTCTTTACTCATATATTCAGAGCTCTGTAGTGTGTTGCATTTACAGCTAGCTTTACCAGAAAGACCAAAAATATTCCAGAAACAAAATATTTCAGAAAGGAAATATTCCCAGAAAGACAAAATATTCCAAAAACCCTTGTCCTATCTTGGTTCTCCCTGGGAACCAAGGCTGAAAAAGAGCTCTTCAGAGACATTTTCATCGACAAAGGTCAGTTCTATCTGAGGGGGAAGGATTTAGAAAGGGCTTGGACTGGGGGGAGAATTGCATCACCACTTGTGCTCCTAATTGGTGCTTCTTGTCAATTATGCTAATTCACCAAACTTACAAAACAGCCTGCACCCTTGTGGGGGTGGCCTTTTGTGGATGTTTTTCCATAACTGCCCCTGAAGGCCTCCAGCAAAGACCAGCTTTCATATCACCTCCTGTACTAATATCACCTCAGTAGTGTGTGCTGTTTCATTTACAGGCTGTGAAGGCATCACCAGGGCAGGGCCAGCAAAGAGCAGCTGGAGAGCTGGGGATGCCCAGTCCATCCCCGGGTGTGTGAGTGATTCCCTGCAGGGCGGGCCGGTGACTTCTAAAAAAGGCTTCTAAAAGCACACAGCTGGAACAGGGAGAGGGCAAAGCCTGCTCCTGGTGGGGCCAGGGTGGGAAGGGCTGTGTAAAACAACCCAGCAGCTTCTGCTCCACAGCTGGCCCCAGGCTGAGCACAGAGCCCAGCAGTCCCTGTCACTGCAGAGCAGAATGGCATTGAAATAATGTTCAATGTAAACCTCGCTCCTGCAAACCCCCATTTGTGTTCCAGTCACCCCAGGGCACACGGGAGGCTTGGTGAAGGTGTAACACACTCAGCAGGCAGCAGGAACTGCTCTGGCTGCCTAATGATGCTTGGGGAGAGCTGGGGAGAGGCTCAGACCAGCCAGGGGAGCAGGAAGGGATCTGCCTATGGGAATAAAGCACACCGACTCCATTTTCCTCATGGTGGAAAAAGCCATTCTTTATTCACATAACTCATTTTTACACAGTTTTACAGACCTCATGTGTGACTCCCATAGGTCAGGAGCTTTCTTGCCAATCACTTTATTGGTCAGTAACAAGTTATTTTTCTGTATTGATTGGTCACTCAAACCCCCGGGGTGGACAAGCAGGGACAGTTGTTTGTGAGAGATAGTTTTCATTTTTCTAACGGTGTAAAACCAGTTTATACAGGTGCTGGTTGTTTTTTACCCAGGAATAGATTGTTATGTTAATGAACTGCTCACACAAGCATTGCTTTCACTTGCAAAGGGGCTAGCTTGGCTTAGAAGAAATGACAGGCTAGCCAGAGCAGGCCTGATTTTATGGGGTCTTTCTTTATAATTTTTCTACCTTACTGCAATTTCTACCTGCTCAAGCCCCTGCCTCACACTCGGCACTGGGCAAAGGAGGAGTGACAGAGGAGTGACAGGCACCTCCCTGCTCCTCATCACCCCCAGGGCTTGTTCATACCTGTGGGGAGGAGTTTAATTAGGAACCACAAGGAAAAGTCCTTCTGTAGCATTGGGCTGCACACCTGAGGCTGTTGGGAGATGCTTTTGCAAAGATGCCCCGTGGGGTGTAATCACAGACTCCAAATTTCAGCCATCTGATCAT
Source organism: Onychostruthus taczanowskii (assembly GCF_017590055.1). Taxonomy (NCBI): domain Eukaryota; kingdom Metazoa; phylum Chordata; class Aves; order Passeriformes; family Passeridae; genus Onychostruthus; species Onychostruthus taczanowskii. Next base: position 526,692 of record NW_024503680.1, on the reverse strand, counting down.
GCCCAGAACTCGTAAAATTAAACAACAGCTCACGGAGAAAGGTGAGAAATAATAAAGAGCCACTGGGAGAAAAGATCTGTGTCTGTGTGACCCCGAGGAGGATGTAATTGGCACTGATGGGACATGAGGGATTGTCACTGACTTTTACAGGAGAGTGAATTGGGGCCTCTGTCGGTGATCCCAGCTCCTGAGATCCATCCCACAGACTAAATATCCCACAGATGAATTCCTAACGTGGAGTAAGGACTGTGAGTCTGCAGCTGTGCTGCACACAGAGCCTCGTGCAGGCTGGCAGCCACAGCAGGCTGTGCCTTCAGGAACTGCTGTGTCTGCAGCTGGAACAGGGAGAGGGCAAAGCCTGCTCCTGGTGGAGCTGTGTAAAACAACCCAGCAGCTTCTGCTCCACAGCTGGCCCCAGGCTGAGCACAGAGCCCAGCAGTCCCTGTCACTGCAGAGCAGAACGGCATTGAAATAATGTGCAATGAGGAAAAAAAAATTGTATTTTACACCTGGCTACTTGCTTCCACTCCAGGGGAAAGGAGGTGGAGCTGAGAAGGAGCTGGGCAGGTTCTGGTGCTCCTGGGGGCACTAGACATGGACACTCTCTCCCGAAAGCAGAGAAGAGGAACTGCTGGTGAAAATCTGGGATTTCATCCTTCTTTCCTGATGCCCATCTGCAGCTTGAATGAAACCCAGCGCTGCCTGTGCTCACAGGACCTGCTCACCTGCACATCTCCCTTGCCAAGGGCATCACCACAGGCTTTCATTCCTGCTGGGACTTCCAGTGGCTCCCACAAACATATTTGACCCCTTTGGATCTTCACAAAATGTTGCCTGTGAGTACTGATGGCAGGAATTCAGCCTTTGGGCTGCACAGCCTTCACTGCAGAGCTGGACATGGCCAGCCACAGATTGAAGTATTTTTAATTTTTGTTGTTGTTGTCTGTTTGTTTCTTAGAATTATTTTTATTTTATCAGAATCTATGTGATTTTATCCACATCAGGTGGCCACGTGAGGGAGGCCTGGGTCCCTGCTAGCTCAGCCTGTGCAGAGATGAGATAATTCAGAATTAACCCTGGTTCATCCCAGCCCTACCCTGGGGAACTTTAATGTCCCAGAGGGACATCGGGGTCACCTCCACACCACAGACGTCCCTGTGCTCCTGTTTGAACTGAGCTGCACCCACAATTAACACATCCAGCTATTATTGTTCATTACATGTGCTGGAGAAGCCTTCATTCATCATTTTAACGAGGATGTTCTTCGTTAAAAGAGCCCATATACTTTATTTATAACCTGGGTGAGTTTATCCTGTGCTTTTAGCTTCAGATCCGACCAGACCTCTGCTGTTAAATCTCTCTGCCTTATTTTGGGACCACTCATCCTTAACCTCCTCTTGGCTAAGTTTATCTGACTGAACTTTGGGAATTATTCACCTGCCTGACTTTCTCTCATTATTGAGTCTCTGCTCTGGTGCATCCCTAAATATCTCCTCCAATTTAGGGGAATCCTCCTTCGGTTGTGGGAATTACACAGGAATGGATCCCACTTCCCGAGACTGTGATGCCTCAGGTTTAGCTTTTATATTATTCAGATTCTGTGCTGATTTAGTGTATAATTCTGAGCTTTATATTAGGGGATAGTACTGAACACCTGTGGCTGGGACACTGCTGTGGACCTTCACTCCACACCTTCCATGTCTCACTGATTTCGAGCTCAGCCCTGCCCCACTGCAGCCTTTCTCCAGGGAATGGCTCCACATCCAGCCCCATTTCACTGCTCTCAGTTTATAACCCAAATAACACAGCCTGCTTCCCAACTGTAGTGAGGCCTCTCCACCAACTTTTTGCTACCTGAAGCTTTCACAGAATCACAGAATATCCTGAGCTGGGAGGGACCCCCAGGATCACCAGCCCAGCCGCAGCCCCAGCCCTGCCCAGACCCCCCAACAACCCCACCCTGGGCACCCCTGGCAGCGCTGTCCCAGCGCTCCTGGAGCTCTGGCAGCCTCGGGGCCGTGCCCATTCCCTGGGGAGCCTGGGCAGTGCCAGCACCTCTGGGAAGAACCTTTCCCTGATACCCAGCCTGACCCTCCCTGGCACAGCTCCAGCCATTCCCTGTCACAGTCACAGAGCAGGGATTGGTGCCTGTTTTATATTTTCTCCAGGGTCATCAGTACCAATACTGAACAGCACTGAGCCCACATGCCCATCCTTGCAGGACCTCATTCCAACATCCTTCTGGCCATGGCAGGGATCCAGGATTCACCACTGGGAAGGTTTGAAAGTCCAGGTAGTGGCAAAGGCCTGGAGTGACAGGACAAGGAGGACTGGATTTAAACTGAAAGAGAGGGGGTTTAGATGGGATATTAGGAAAAAAATAATGCCCTGTGAGGGTGCTGAGGCCCTAAGGTTGCACAGAGCAGCTGTGGCTGCCCCTGGATCCCTGGCAGTGCCCAAGGCCAGGCTGGACAGGGCTGGGAGCAACCTGGGACAGTAGAAGGTGTCCCTGCCATGGCAGGGGGTGGGATGAGATGCTCTTTAATACCCCTCTCAACCCTAACCAGTGTGTTATTCCATGGTTCTACGTTTTCCATCTACTTAACATGCGCCATGTTGAACTCATTACACTGGAATTCCTTAATTGCAATTAATCTTACTATATCAAAGAAAACATTATCCTCACACTCATCACAGTGCTTACAAGCAACTCACAACCCCTTTGCAAATCCCAGGCATGCAATTACTAAAATAATTTCTTTCATAATTAACCACTTAATTTATAATTGACCACTGAATTTATAATTATTAGAGAAGCACCAAAACAACCAAAAGAAAATTTTTGGCAGCAGCTGGAATGAACATTTCCATCCCAAAGCCCCTGGAGAGTAACTGTCAAGCTCCTTGTAGACTGAGGAATCCTTCCCATGGGTTCATCTGATTTAATATCGTTTCTGGAGACCAATAATGAGGTTTTTATTCTGGAAGGGGCCCAGAAGGGGATTTGCCCCAGCAGGGCAACTCTACCTGGGCAGGCCTGGACCTCTTCATCCTCTCTCTTTCCTCCCCAGGATGTGCTGGAAACATTTTCTCCTCAAACTCCTTCCTGGGATACCCTGCCCTGCCTGTCCCACCCTGAAGGAATAAGAACATCTCCTTTGGTGCAGCCTGGATCAGAGCATGATCTGCTCCCCCTCCTGCCCCAGGAGAACTGGAAGGTAAAGATCCACTGCAGGCATTTCGGGAGAGGGAGGAATTTTCTAGGGGAGAGAATCAGCAAAATGAAGACAAGTCTTTCAAAAGCACGTTGCTACTTTTCAGCTCTGTGTGCACAGAGGGAGCACAGGAGCAGGGAGCTGTAGGCACTGGGTTTGAAGTCTGGCTGGCAGCAGACTAGGGATGCTGGAATAATAGGGAGGCATTGTCACTGTTCAACAAGGGCTGGAAATCACAGGAAGTTGGAGGAAAAGGAGTGAAAACACATAAAAAAAATAAAAGGATATAGAGGAGTAGCTGAGTGATATTTCACTCCCTTGTGACTGTGCAGTGAGAGGGTGGATTTCTGCAGTGTGTATTGAGAACATATTGAGACTTTTGAACGTGTGGATGATTCTTTAATTTTTTTAAAAAAATTAATTTCTTTTTAGTCACAAAAAAATCTCCACTGGCCTTGCCTTGGTGCTCCAGCTCCTGATGCCTTGACTGAAAGTCCCTGGGGCAGAGGGAACATCTGAGAGCCACACCTGCTGCCAGAATGCTCTAACTTATTAGCAGGATCTCAGCAGCATCCCTTTGCACCTGCAGCAGTGTCAGAGGGAGACAACAACTGCATTGATTTCAATTATCCTTTGCAGGGGGTGCTTAATGCCCAGATTTGTCTCTCCCTTGCAGTGTTCAAAGCAGGTTCACACAGTGCAGCTTTAGCAGAAATGTATTTCAATAAAGGTAATGAAGAAGGAATCTTTATTTCCTCCAGTGCTTGCTTGAATTTCTTTCTTGGGCAATATCCCAGTGGGAGCCAAGGCCATGGATCAGCCCTGGGGGTGCAGCTGGAAATGAGTTTATATCACCCACATGGGCACCACACCACACTAAAAGCATTTGGGGCACTCTGAAACAGGTGTAAAAGCATCACTGTCAAAAACTGTTGGCTGAATTTATGAAAATGAAAGCCAACCTTGTGGGTGAGGAGCTCCTGAGGGGAAAATCACTGGAGACTGGGAGAGGATGTGCTGAGATCAGCCTGCCCTGGGTGTGTCCTTGTTCCACAGTCACCACTGACTGCTGAGCTGTGTCCAGGCACGATGGAGCTTCATTCCACGGCCAGCCAGAGGTGCCCTTGTGTCACATCCTCATGTCCAGAGAGATGCAGGACCAGGGTGTGTGGCTGGGGGGGGAAGAAATAAAATCCAGAGTGGGAGAGTGGAACTGTCCTGCAGCAAGGATGTTTCACCACTGCCCTGTGCTTGCAAAGAGAGCTCTGGATCTCCTCCTGGCTGAAATGTCCCTGCTCCATCCTCAGTGTGCTTGAGGCTCCTGCCTTTGCCTCCAGGGAATCCCATTCCCTGTAATGCATTTGTTGCAATCTCCTGTGTCCACCAGGTTGAGAACCAAAATCAGCCAATAAATATTTGTCTGTTGGAAGGCACGAGCCAGGACCACTGAAGAGAAACACCTTTGTTGGATGAGTTTTGGAGCAATCTGGTCTAGTGGAAGGTGTCCCTGTCCATGGCGGGGGCTGGAGGGAGATGAGCTCTAAAATCCCTTCCACCCCAAACCAGTCTGGGATTCTGTGATCTGCCATTGATGCCTTGTGAGGGCTGCCCTACAGCAAAGGCTGGACAGAGCTAAAGAATAAAGTAGGGATTTATTAAAAGGCCTCAATGGATCCACCTTGGGCAGCACAAGAGCCCAGCCAGGGCTGCACCCAAGATGAACCAAAATGGTCCCAAAATGCACGAGCGCTCACGGGGTCTCTCACTGTGATCAGCTCTGCTCCATTTGCAGATTGGAGTTCATTGTCCAATTCCAGCTTTAGCCCATGAAGTACCATCCTGCTTGTTTTTCTCTCTTCTCTCCACATTGTGCTTTTGGGCCTGAGATTTGGATCATTTGTCCTTGGTGCCCAGCTAGAGCAGGAATTATTTTGTCTCCCTGCTCTGTGCAGAGAGCTCACCATCCCTTCATATGAAGCTCAGAACTGCACACCAAAGCAGCACAGAATATGAAAAATATAAAAGCTAAAACCTGAGGCATCACAGTCCTGAGAAGTGGGATCCATCCCTGTGCAATTCCCACAGCAGCTCTGGAATTGTGGTTTCCTGTGCCCAAGCCAGCAGAGCTCCTCCTGACGCACTTCACTGGATCCCTGCGCCACACAGAGCTGGATGATCTGAGGGGAGAGGGCCAGGAGCCAGCCTGCCTTTAGAGCTGCAGGGGGGTTTGTGCTCTCCCCTCCTCCTGTGTGAAGTGACAGCTCTGTCCCCGCGCTGCTGCTGCTCCTGGGGCTCCCGGCCCTCAGCACTGCCTGTCCTTGGCTGCCACAGCGCTGGGGCTGTGCAGGTGTCCTAGGGTGACGTTATGATGCTTGTATCCCCAGCTGTTGTTCTGTTTATGCTGGATATTGTGTTCTGTGCCTTCAAGACTGGCTCTGAAGAGCAAAGCTTGGTTTTGTTTTGTTATCAGCCTGTTCACCCCCCCAGAGTCGCTGGGACACAGACAGGGCAGTACTTAGGGCTGCTTTTGCTTTTTTGTTTGCTTGCTTTTGCTTTGCTCTTGCTCCTGCTTTGCTCTTGATTTTTGCTTCTGCTTGTTAGTCAGTTTAGCTAGGCAGTCCGAATTTTCCCTGGACTGCTTTTCTTTCCCTTTTCTTGGAACTACTCGAGCCTGCTCCGGACTGGGGCCTGGGAAACACCGAGAGTTTGCATCTTGTGGCTGCAGCAGCCATCCCCAGTGCCAGAGGGACTGATAGCAGAGTGACCACTCCCAGGAGAGACTTCCTGAATTTGTCATCCTTTTCAGAGCGGTGAAAGTGTTGTCATCCGGTATTGTTCATTTTGCGTGCTGGGGGTTTGTGTGCTTTGCCTGTTAAACAAACAGGTTCTTTCCACTTCTCTCCGAGGAATCCTTCCTGAACCGGTTGTGGGGAGGGGCTGTGTGGGTTTGCTTTCTGGAGGGGCCCCCTTTGGAGGTTTTCTCCCAAATTTGCCCTAAACCAGGACAGCAGAGCACACAGGTGAGCAGCTCCTGGCCCTGAGGAGCTTTCCCGGGCCAGCCCAGCTGGGTTTGCTGTTGGCTCCTCAGGCTGGGGAGCAGCCAGAGGTGGATGAGAGCATCCCTCACACAGCCATGGCTGTGCTGGGACAGTGCTCTGCTGTCCTGGGCTGCAGAATAGAACTGCCACAGCCTAATTCCAGGTCATGCCTGGACTGCCTTTCTCTCATTTCCCTCCATGAAGCAGCCCTGGTGTGTTCTCCAGGAGCAGCACCTGCCTGGGAAGCAGCAAGCAGGACCTTCCCCCGGTACTTCCATTGCAATATCCTTGAAAATGTAAAATAAACTGAAAATGTAAAATAAATTATGTTCCCTGCAGCTGCATGATCAGAGAAATGGGGGCACACCTGCCTCCTGGAGCCATCTCTGGCATCATCCATGGCATCCTGACGCCCTCACACCCAGGCACAGACCCAGGCAGAGAGTCATTACCCAGAGTCTCCCTGTACCCCAAAGCTGCTCCAGCTCCTCCTGATCCCAGAGCAGCTACCAGAGGGTTTGTGCACAGAGCTTGTGGCAGATCCCTGAGCTTGCCCTGGCCTCCAAGGACACATTCCAGCACCTTCCTGTGCAGGGCACCATGATGAGGTGACAGTGACACATTCACTGTCTCTTCCAGCTGTCCTCTCTCCCAGCCCCAGCGTTCATTTGCCCCCTCAAAGACCTGTTGGCTCCCTGAGAATCACTCTGAGTGACAGAGACTTCAGAACTATAAAACACCTCCTTCAGTTTCCTCAGTGAAAGCCTAATTTATGGAACAAAAAGATTTTTGAGGCATGAGAAACATCAGAGAGTGCAGTCCCAGGCTGCTCCCTCCTCTCTGCACTGCTCAGCACTGCCTGCAGAGCACTCCTTGCTGGCATCCAGGTGCAGGATCACACAGCCAGCTTCGCCTTTCCAGATGACCCCAGGCACTTCTCATTATCCCAGCATGAGGCAGGATCCCCCGGAGCAGGGGCTCACACTGCCAGGACTCATTAACCTTCTGCAGTCTGCCTTCAAAAACCTGCCAGAGAGCCTGCAAACAGCTACTTTGGAATGGGCTTGCCCAGCTTTTGCTTCTCTTAGAAGGGAGTGCTGGAATTGAGGGATCTGGTGCAGGTTTTCAGGTGGAAATAGAAGCAGGGCAGGTTTGCCAAGGGAGGCGGGATGGTGGGAGATGCAAAGCTCTCCTGGGAGCTCTCCATGGGTGGGAACAGAGCTGGGGAAGGGGCTGGAGCACCAGGAGGGGCTGAGGAGCTGGAAAGGGGCTCAGCCTGGAGAAAAGGAGGCTCAGGGGGGACCTTGTGGCTCTGCACAGCTCCTGACAGGAGGGGACAGCCAGGTGGGGGTCAGTCTGCTCCCAAGAACAAACAGAACAGGAGGAACTGGCCTCAAGGTGTGCCAGGGAAGGTTCTGATTGGATATCATGGAAAATTTCATCACCTAAAGAGAAGTTAAGCATTGGAACAGCTGCGCAGAGAGGTGGTGGAATCCTCATCCCTGGAGGGATTCAGAAGATGAGTGGATGTGGCACTTTGCAGTATGGTTTAGAGGGAATGGTGGTGTTTAGTTGAAAGTTGGACTTTATCATTTGGAGGTCTTTTCTAACCTCAGTTATTGTGTGATTCTTAGTGACTGAGCCCAGCTGCATCATCCAAGGAGGGCCCAGTCCTGGCTGCAGGGGTGGCTCCTGTGCCAGGATGTCCCTGGCTGTTGGTCAGTGAACACTGGATGCCCCAGACAATGAGATGGGGTGGGAAATGATGAGACTTAAAAGCACAGCCCCAGCAATCCCATCTCTGTTTCCTCTCCCTGCTTTCCTCAGCTTTGAGGTGCCTCAGGTCATTGTTTTCAAGCTGGAGTCTCATTTACAAGGCAGTAGCTGGAGTTCAAAGCAATGCCTGGGAGCCAGGGGTGCCAGAGCATTATGATAAAAAATAATAATCAGGAATCAGAGGAGTAGTGAGGAAGTTGGCAACTTGCTACAGACCTTTGCTAAATTCAGGCCACTGAGCCTGAGGTGTAAACAGCCCTATCTGATTGCTCCATCTTCATTTCCTGGTTTTGATCTTACCTTATTTATTTCAGATAGATAGCAGGGAATATGCCATGCTGGAATGAGAAGGGCCCATCCTCAGAGCAAAGTGAGTTTTGCTGCCACAGCCCCTTGTGAAACCAGGAAACTGCAAGAGGAAAGGGCCGCTCCTCTTGCTTAGCACTGGTCCAGTTTTCAGCTTGAACTGCATAAAAATGCAATAAATAACCTGCTGTCATTAGCAGTCCAATTACAAGGCTCCTCAGACTCACAGACTGGATTGTCTGCTTATACAAACCCTATTTCAGTAAAATGTTTCAGTTAAATGTCAGTTAAATGGGAGAGATTTGAAGTATCTCTCCCATTCTCTCAGGAGCTTTGTACATCCAAGGCCAGGTTGGATGGGCTTGGAGCAGTCTGGACTAGTGGAAGGTGTCCCTGCCCCTGGCAGGGCTTGAGATGAGATTGAGATGAGATGAGATGAGATGAGATGAGATGAGATGAGATGAGATGAGATTTCAGGTCCCCTCCAACCCAAACCATGCTGTGACACTGTGCTTCTATTAAGACCAATGAAAAGAGAGATAAAGCTGAGCAAATGCTGAAGAACAACTCTGCAGTTTGACTCCTTGTGACCAGCCCAGGCACTGTTTGCAAGAGGTCAGCCACCAGTTGTGTCCAGGGTTCCCAAATCCCATCAGCACCAGTGGACTGGCACTGAGGACTGCAGAGCACAGCTGTTTTCAGCTGCCACACATTGTTCTCTGCATTCTGAGGTGTCACTCACCAAGCAGGGAGCCAGGAGCGTTTGAGGATGGGCAGGAATCATCCTGGCTCCTTGACAACGCCAAATAATGTGGTTAAAGGAGAACAGGAGGTGCTCAGTGATACTTTGGTCAACTTGGTTACATCTAGAAGGATTTGCTGGAAAAAGTTATCTATGGATAAACTTTGAACCAAAGCCATGAATGGATTATTGCTTTGTTTCCAGCCAATTTGCTTCTACCTTGGGCTTTCTAAATTCACCCTGAGTAAGGATTTTAAGCAAAGGAGACAGTCCCAGGTTTCCTGAGAAATGATTTGTTCCCAGAATTGAGGTTACCAGCAGAACATTTATAGAGGTAAGACCTCACTGTGACCTCTCAATTGCCTTCAATCCTCCCAGGCCCAGACAGCTTTTCTCAGGGCAGTGACACCTCTGAGGCTGACACCCCTGCACAAAAACCTCATGTTTGTCTGCTATTGTGTAATTATAACCAGAAGAACATGCAAGATGTGGTCATCAAGACTTCATCTTTGCCTGGCTGATGTTAAACAAGCCACAGAGAGTCAGAAACCTGAATGTCTACGTTAGACTGAGCTGGCCTTCCTGAAGCATGAAAGATTGTTTGCCTGCCTAGCAATACAGTGTGTATGGGGCTGTGTGCATGTTGGAGAAGGGGAGATATCATAAAAATAGGTGGCAGGGAGAACAAAGCACTTAAACTGATTTAGAGCAGGGAAAACACAAGATGGCACAAGTAGCATTTCAAGGATGCTCTGTGAAGTTGAGAAACGAGTCATTCCTGCACTGCCTTAAAGCCACAGCCCCCTCCCTGGAACACACTGAACAGCACAATTGCACCATAAATCCTGTGCTTGCCCAAGAAAGGTCCCTGGGCAGTAGCTCATGGGGGTGTCAGACAACCACGGGAGGCATCCTAAAGCTGTCTGTGCAGATTGTGTTATTCTACACACCTCCAAAGGCCTCAGACAAGGTGCTTGCTCTCAGGAGCTGCTCCCTGGGCTGGGTTTGCTGTGCAGCTCTCTGGCCCTGCACCCACGTGTTGCCATCAGCAGAGTCCTGAACACACAGGGCTTGTGCCAAGAGCCACAGTGTGCTCTGGATGGGGCTGCTGCCTGATTGCTTGGTGACATTCCCACAGGGACAGGGAGGTGAGAGCTTGTGGATGGGTGTGGAGGACACACAGCAAATCTGGGGCTGCAGCAACACCCCCTCCCTGTGCTCAGCCACCTCCTGGCAAGAGCTGAGCACGCTGGGCCCCTACACAGGGCAGAGAAGATGGGAAGTCCTGGTGCTGCTCAGAACCCAAAGCTGTGGCTGCAGAGCTGAGCTGATGCCTGGCTGTGCCCCCAGGAGCCTGCCCTGTGTCCTGCTGGCACCCCGGGAGCCTGCTCACAAATCTGTCCTGAATGTGCAGCCAAACCCTGCTCTAATCCCCTCGGGTAGTTCAGGTCTCCAGGAGGATTTGTAGCTCTGATTTCTCTTCCATTTCTGCAGCCTTGGGATGATCCCAGGGTGGCAGCCAGCAGGAGCAGCCTTCCCGAGTCACGCTGACACACCAGCTCTGGGCTCTCCACTGGACCACTCCCTCCTCCCCTTCCTCTGGTGTCCCCCACACCAAGGGCTTTGTTTCCTTCTTTGCAAAAATGTGCTGTGCTGTTGATGTTAGTGAGAGCCTTGAGACTGTGGCTGGGCAACGGCATTATCCTGCTTTCCTTTCTTCCTTCATATCAGAAGCTGGCTTCAATAAAACCACACCTTTCCCCCTGCTCTGTGTTGTTTGGTTGCTGCATTTAATGAGAAGTGCTTTCCAGGTGCTTGTGTTGAAGCACCAAATCCCCAGTCCTACTGCCAAGCCTTGTTAGTGTCTTGCTCACGCTCTCCAACAAGGATTTGGATTTGAGATGCTCCTGCCTCCCCAGCTGAGCACCTCACCTCATCTGCTGGGTGCAGGGTCCTGTGAGAGGCTGGCACAGAGCATGTGGGGCAGTGCCTCAGCTTCGGGCAGGGAAACCCATGCAAAACACATTTTTGAGTGCTGGCCAGTGCCCTGCTGCAGGGCCATCTGGTGCTGCAGGAATTCACCTTGAAGGGATTTGCCATTTCCAGAGCTGTGTTGAGCTCTGTGTTTCAGCAGTGCCCACCTGTCCTAGATGATGGAGGGGGTTGGATGAAGCAGTTCCCATCCCAGCAGGTGATCAAGGGAGGCCACAGAGCTCCCAGCCCCATGGGCTCCCAGCAGGGACCACATTCCCTGGGCTTGCACTCCAAAGGGTGCAGTGGCAACCTCAACATTCAGCCTCCATCTAGGAAATGCTGGCCTGGAAAACTCCACCGTGGGAGTGCCCTGGCAGATACACTTGAGCCTCCAACACCAAAATTCCATGTGTTAACTTAGAAATCCAGCACAAAAGGCATCCCTGCCTTAATTGCCAGATCCTTCTGGCTTACAGGGTGCCGGGATCCTGGAATCACCCTCTGTAATTAGCTCCCTTCAGAAGATGCTCTGCCTTTGTGCCTCGCTTTTCCCTGACCTCGCTCCAAGCTCCCCTAATTGCCTCTCTGGAGCCGGCAGGGCAGGGCTGCAGATGCTTCCCAAAGCCCGAGCTCGGCTCTGCCGAGGTGCCCAGGGTGTTAATTAGGTCGATAGCCCAATCACCGAGCTGCTGGGTAATGATCAGAGTCTCCAGCAAGGGCAGCCCGTGGCCGGTGTGTGCCAGCTCCCAACATCCCGCCTGGAAAATCCTCTGGCAAAGGGCACCGAGACCCCCCAGCTCTGCCTTAGAGCTTATCGGGGGCCAGCGTTTGCAGGGAGGCATGTGAAAATGTCAGCACAGATGGAGATTAAGCTGTCTTCACCTCACGTCAAAACTGCCATCTGCTGCTCTCCTGCACGGCTTTAATCAGATTTTCTCCAGAAAAAAAAAAGGGAGTGAGAGGGATGGGGAGGGCTCTGAGCATTCCCTGGACTTTCTGTGCTCGTGTATAGTGGTCTAGAGAGCTGAAAAGGATTTGTCTGGACATTTCCCATGGAAAGGGTCTGTGTGGCTTCCTCTGGAAAGGCAGGAGCAGGCAGCAGGGACTCACATCCTGCTGTAGAGTGGGCAGAAGGCACTATTTGAAAAGAAAGCAAAAAAGTGGACCTTGTCCTCCAACACTAGTTTTGTATGATTATCACCCAGCAAAGCCAAGTTTTCAGCTAATGAGGTTTCACCAGGAGTATGCTTGGTTCCCCAGGTTGATCTCATCTCTGCACTCTCATGAGAAACATGCTGACGAATACAAGGGGGTAACAAAAAACTCCAACTAATGGGAGAGTTGGACAGTTTGCTCTACAGTCACATCACAATTTCAGTCTTGCCTTGCCTTCCAAGCCCAATATGTTCAAAGCTAAATATGCCACTGCTAAGTTGGGGATAAATCATTTCAGAGAACACAGTGTTTTTGTAGGGACATGAAGACTGGCTGAGCAGTAACCATATGTGTCCAAAGCCTACAAGATAAGCTGATGGAGGAGTTTCTGACATGGCTCACAAATCACAGTTTGTTTGGAGTGAGGCTTTGCCTTCTCCTGCTGAGCACCTGATCCACAGTAATCTCACAGACTTCCCTTCAGATCTGCTCATCAGCCACTTGTTCCCATCTGGAATTCCCACAGCTGGCCATTCCTTTCCAGATGGGGACTTACACCCAGCAAGCAGCATCTCCTTTTTGTTTCAATTCATCTCCAACTCAGCTCTGAATCTGTGCACTTCATTTGTGAGTCTACTCATCCCAATCCTGGCAGTCCTTTCCATGTGGAGGTGTCAGCCAGCTTGAGAAGTGTTTTCTGCGTTCCATCATTGGGACCATTAATGAAAGTGCTGAAAGCTCAGTCCATACTGCAAGCATCTTATTCTGACAGTAATCTGTCAATGATTGCTCCATCTATAATTTTCTAACCAGTTTTGCAACTACCAATAATATATTCACTCAGATGGTATTTTTCTAGCTCATGGAAGTATCAGAGGAGACTGTGTCAAAAGCCTGACTAAAATCAAGATCTATGACATGGTCTGTTTCTTCTCTATCCAGAAGGCTTTTTGCACTGTCATAAAGGAAAATTAGATTGGTTTGACATATTTGTTCTTGACAAATCCATACAGACTGTTACTCATCCCTTTATACTCCTCTGTGAGATCACAGATAGACTATTTGATTATCCACTTCAGTGTTTTCTGAAAACTGAAGTTTTATAGGTTTGAAAGGGAAGCTCCTGACTCTCTGTCTTCTTATTTAACATTTCAAAGGTTGGCATTTAAAAATGTCTCCTGTCTTTCAAGTTTTCCCATGCCTCATACATTGAATCCTAACAACTAATGGTCAATGCGTCTGCTGTAGGTACCACACATTGAAGTTCACCAAGACATGGGCAAATAAGAACACTGACATTTTGGGGGGCATTTCTGTATTTCTCTCAGTATTTGCTGTTTACTGGAGTTGTTCCTTGCATGAAAGATATCCCAGTTAAGTGCACATTAATGCCTATTCCAGGTCCCTTTGGGAAGCCTTGCTCTGGTGCATCCCTGGACTGTCTGCTCAGGCTGCTGCCACTCCCCAGTACAAGCTGGGATCTGCTGGAGAACTTCCAATGCTTCCATGCCCTGGTGTGCCCCAGCCCATGGCAGAGTGGCATGGAGATGGCACAGGAATGGGGAAGAGCTGGTCCCTTCCTGGGAGGGCTGCAGTTACCTGGAGGCAGCAGCCTGGAGCCAGGCCCAGAGTTCTGCAGGACTGGGCTTTGAGGTGACCTTCAGATCAATCAAACTGATGAAGGGAGACAAGCCCTAACTCACAGCCTGCAGAAGATGTCTTGTCAGCCTGTGGAGCTCTTAAATCATCCTTATATTTGCAATCCATGGAATAGCCATGTCATCTGTCCTTCTGAGTAAAGGCAGCTGCTGAGCTCAGAGAAGCTGGGGAGCAGCAGCACAGCTGATTTCCAAGTCCAAAAGATCCAGCAGCTGTACCTGTCCCCATTTAGCTTCCTAATCTTCACCTGCAAGTTCAAAAGCATTGCCAAGAGACTTGGGCTGCAGTCCAGAGCCTGCTGTCACTATCCATGACCCACCTGAGAGAGCAAAAAGTGCTCTGCTGTCCACAGAACTGTGCTCCCAGGAGAGGCTATAAAGGACAATGTTTCCCAGGAGGGATAAAAGGACCTGCTGGCCCTTTGCTTAACTTCTCTTCCTGCCCAAGTACGATATTTAGGAGCAGAAGTTCCAGCTTTGGGGTTTCTACAGGGAAAGTTGTGATGTCTCCAAGGAGCTGCTCCTAGATTTGCTGCACATGGAGCTGCAGGATATTGGGAGGTTTTTTACTGGATGGACTTCATAATATAAAGAGTCCACCATAAAATCTGAGACTCCACTGCTGCCCTTGCTGCCTGTGCTGTTAAACTGGGATCTGCTTCACCTTTGTGCTGAACTGCCAAAGGTCATTCATTTGTCAGAGACAATCAAATTTCCCTTCTGCTTCCTGAAAGATTGATGAGGTTTAAACATCTTTTATTTGATCATCTAAGCAGCTTGTGTCTGTCTATAAATTCCCTGTAGCCTGCACTTGGACTTTTATGTTTGTGCACGCAGCAAAAAGGAATGTGCAGGAAAAAAGGAACACACAGTATTTCTGGTGTAAAAATATTCCTTGGAGTGTGTTGAAGTCCTCTGCCCATCACGTTTTCCTCCTCAAAGCATGGCCATGTTAATCAGGATCACTCACAGGGTTGTCTCAATCCCAGTAAATATTCACAAGACTCATTCCCTTCCTTTAAAAACTATTTCAGGAAGAAAAGTGCCTTAGGAAGCCATAATTCATGTAAGTGTCAGTAGAGGTTCAGCCAGAAGATGGAATAAATTATTTTCATAACAATAAAAAAAAATATTTTGCGGGGAAAAAAATCCAAACAAAACCCCAAAACTTGATAGCAATAATGAGGGAAAGGGAGAATTTGCAAATGAAAAAAAGGATATTTAAATAGAAACACCTGCTAGTTTTGAGAGTCCCTTGAAAACAGATTACCTGCATTGACCTGTGTCTAAAGCTATTGACAAAGATAAGCAGGGACAGGCAGTAGTCACGTCAGATTGAGTCCTAGTAGTTTGAATTAGATGGACCAAACAAGCTGGAATTATCCATTAAATCAGCAAAATCTGCTTGTCCTTTGCTTTAAAGCTTGATTAGTGCTGACAAGCAAAGTACATGGAGCCAGCCCTTCCCCAGCCACGCAGCACAGGGAATGTGCCTGTGTTGGGCAGAGGCCCCCTGCACCCTATGTGCTGGGAAACTGGGATGGGATTCCAGAGGGTACTGTGTTGAAAGATGTGGTCTGGGGCTGTGTGTTCTATTTCCATCTGTCAGAGCTGGAGTAGTTCTCTGCTGTTCATAGGGCAGTTTTCTTGATCTCTCCCACAGCCAATCCTCCCTCCAGCAGATCTTTGCTGTTCATGGCCAGGGAGTGTCCCTGCAGGGCTGATCAAATTCCATCATCCCACTGGGAGATGCTCAGGCCAGGGCAGGAGCCAAGCATTCCTACCTGGATACAATCTGAGCCTGGAACAGCACAGCAGCCTTTGCCCACTGCATTCCCAGAGGAGCAGCTTTCTCCTGCCCTGCACTGCCAGAGGAAGAGCAGGCCCATCTCCAGCAGCCCTGGAGCTTCAGAGGAAAACTCCAGCCTTGTGCAGGATCCCTGCTCCAGCAGAACCACAGCTGGCACTGCAGGAGGGCTGAACCCCCATGGGATGGGACTGTGCCACCGCCCTGACCACAGGGCTCAGCTCCTAAACTGACTCTGGCAGGGGTTTGTTTTTGTACTATTGCATTTATATTTAAATTTTCCTAGTAAAGAACTGTTATTCCTACTCCCACATCTTTGCCTGAGAGCCCCTTAATTTCAAAATTATAATAATTCAGAAGGAGGGGATTTGCATTTTCCATTTCAAGGGAGGCTCCTGCCTCCATTATGAGACTCCTGTCTTTTCAAACCAAGACACAGATCCATTGTGGGTTTGTGTGGGAGCAGAAGCTGCCCTGGGAGCAGTGGTGTCTGAGGGCCCTACAGTGTTACCCTTCCTGCAGATCATGGTAAAAGCCTGGTGAATGCAGAACACTGTTCCCCCAAACTCTTGGAAAGTACCCTTTTGATCATGACTCAGGTTTTCTCTGCTTTTTCACTTCAAGCTTTCATGGACTGGCCAGGCCTCCGTCAGAAATACAGCCCCAAAGCAGATTCCAAAGAAGTGTTAATTTGAAATTAACCAGACCTTCAGGTTTGGCTTGGCCATAAGAAATCAAAGCTAAATGTACAGTCTTGGAGGTTAAAGATCCTGCATGGAGTTAAATCCAGTTGGGTGCTGGATTTGGGGACAGCCCTGCTTAATGTCCTTGTTGACAATGTGGACGAGGGGATTGAGGGCACCCTCAGCTAGTTGGAGATGATGGTGGGTTTGGAGGGAGAATGGATTTGCTGGAGGGCAGGAAGGCTCTGGACAGGCTGGATCATGGGTTGAGCTCCAGTGGATGAAGTTCAACAAGGCCAAGGGCCAAGTCCTGCATGTGGGTCACAACCAGTGTCATGGAATGCTCCAGGATTGGGGCAAAGCAGCTGGAAAAGGCCCCGGGGGTGCTGGTGGCATGAGCCCAGGTGTGCCCATGTGGGCAAGAGGCCAATGGCACCTGGACTGTGCCAGCCATGGTGTGGCAGCAGGAGCAGGGCAGTGACTGCCCCTGTGCTGGCACTGCTGGGGCCACACCTCGAATCCTGGGGCTGGAATCTGTCCAGGGAAGGGAATGGAGCTGGGAGGGGGCTGGAGGGGCTGAGGGAGCAAGGCTGTGCTCCAGGGAACAGGGACAGGAGGAGAGGGAACGGCCTCAGGCTGGGCCGGGGGAGGGCCAGATTGGATACTGGGGAAAATTTCTTAATGAATAGGGTTGTCAAGCATTGGCAGAGGCTGTCCAGGGAAGGATCCAGAAAGGATTTAAAAGATGTGTGGATGTGGTGCTTAGAGACATGGTTTGGTGCTGGACTTGGCAGAAAGGGAGGGGTACCCAAGCCAAAGGAAGACAAGGCAGCCTTCCCTTCCCTTCCCTTCCCTTCCCTTCCCTTCCCTTCCCTTCCCTTCCCTTTTTGGAATTCCCTGCCCCTCCCCTTCCTTGCCTTCCTGAGTTAATGGTTGGACTCGATGACCTCAAGGGGCTCTGCCAACCTAAACATTCTTTTATTCCACAAGTCTTTACAACTCCTGGTATTCTCTGTTCACACCCACACAACACCTCTTCTCCCAGAACCAGCAGCAGAGCTCAAGCATGAAATAAAAAAAAAATGTTTCCAATAGAGAGTTTGAGTTAAACAAAAATTGTGCACAAGAGGCAGCAGAACGGAAACCTTTCAGAAACAGTCTTTTAACACTGACTTTAAATGCTTTGAAGTGAAAGGTTCAGATTTCCCTGCATGTTTACAGGTTGGCTTTGCATTTTTCAAAGCCTCTTCTCCTCTGTGCCATCCCTTGCTCTGCATTATCCTGTTTCTGTTTGCCCTGGGCCATGAATGATTCCAGTTCCAGAGCTGGGGTTTGCCTGCATGACCACCCCCTCTCTCTGCTGTTCCTTTGATGAGTGTGTGACCCCCCTCTCATGGGATGGGTGGGTACATGGGAGGGGTGGAACCTGTTCTGGAGAGGAAGCAGGATGTCATTCCCAGGGCTGGATGTGTGATCCTGCTGTGCCAGACCTGAACTGATGCCTTGTGCAGGCTGATCTAGAGCAGAGACTGGACAGAGCTAAAGAATAAAGAAGGGATTTATTAAAAGGATCTCCTCAATGGATCCACCTTGGGCAGCACAACCCAAAATGGTCCCAAAATGCACGAGCGCTCACGGGGTCTCTCCCTGTGATCACTTCTGCTCCATTTGCAGATTGCAGTTCATTGTCCCACTACAGCTCCAGCCCCTGCACTCCCATCCTGCTTGTTTTTCTCTCTTCATTCCATGGTGTTTGTGCTCTTGGGGCTGAGATTTGGATCATTTGTCCTTGGTGACCAGCTGGAGCAGGAATTGTTTTGTCTCCTTGCTCTGTGCAGAGAGCTCACCATCCCCTCATATGAAACTCAGACCCACACACTAAAGCAGCACAGAATATGAAAAATATAAAAGCTAAAACCTGAGGCATCAGAACAATGAGGATTGTGGTGCCATTATGGTTCCAAATCTCTCTTGGATGTACCAGTGTGGCTGTTGGATGATGAAATGTTGCTGTTGTTATGAAAAAAGCCCCATTCCCATCCATGTCCATGTTAATGAGCAGCTGACAGGATCCAGGTGCAGATCATGCCAGGACAAAGGGACACAGTGACAGGGTGAGGGGACATGGCCTCAAGCTGCCCCAGAGGAGGTCCAGATTGGGCATGAGGAAAAATCCCTTCACAGAAAGGGTTGCTAAACATTGGAAGAGGCTGCCCAGGTAGGTTTGAAGTATCCATCCCTGGAGGTGTCCAGGGAATGCCTGGATGTGGCACTCAGTGCTCTGGGCTGGGGACACAGTGGGGATTGGTCACAGGTTGGCCTTGCTGCCCCTGGAGGTCCCAGTGATTCTGAGATCAGGTGATGTGCTGCATCCTCACACACCAAAACATTCCAGAAGCCCTCTCCTGAAAGAGAGGAGTCAGACCTTGATCTCTGCTGCAGGAACCACCCTAAGCTGGTAGCACGGACTCATGGATCCATCAAATTATTTTTGCAACTAATTTTTAAGGCAATTCTTACACTTCCTGGTTTTGGGGGCAGAGCACAATCACAGAATCCCAGGGTCACTGAGGTTGGAAAAGCCCTCCAAAATCACAGAGTCCAACCTGTGCCTGATCTCCACCTTGTCCCCAGCCCAGAGCACTGAGTGCCACATCCAGCCCTTCCTTGGACACCTCCAGGGATGGGGACTCCAAACCTCCCTGGGCAGCCCCTTCCAGTGCCTGGGCACCCTTTCAGTGCAGGAATTCTCCTGAATTGCTATGTCCAGAAGCCCCTGGCCCACTCCTCCTGTGGTGGAAAGGCTCCTTGGCAGTGCTGGTGATTTTGCTTTCCTTAGGCCCCAGCTCGGGCTGAAGAACCCTGCAACAGCTGTGGCAGCTCCAGCCCTCCTGTTTCCACGGAAAATGCCCTGTCCTGCATCTCCCTGAGCACTCCGGATCCCTCCAGGATACCCCCCACAGTTCTCCACCTCCCTGCAGTCCAGGAGAGGCTTGGGCAGAGCCTGGGGAAGGAGGAGAGGGCAGCACAGGGAGGGAGGAGGCTTTGAGGAAGGACCACAGAATCCTTAATGTTGGAAAAGACTCCCAAAATCATCAAGATGAGTCTTCGTCACACTTTCCTCAGCTCACAAAACCAGGCAGCAGGACGTGGTGCATCCCTCCTCCCAGGCTGAGGCCAGCAGCATTCCCAAGATATTGGGGAACTTAAAATATTTTAAAATATCAGAAACAAACTTCTCCTTGGACAGCTTGGCTTAGGATGATGGGAGAAGTTTCACAATAAACAATTTTTGAAATGTTTTGCTACAGCAGCATCAAAAAAATGTTGCTTAAACTTACTGGGCAAAAACTTTGGTTGCTGGGCTGCTCTGGACAGAAGTTGTCTTCCAGTTCAAAAGGAAAACATGTATTTTATGATTATTTGAAATTGAAAATACAAACAACAGAATTGTTGAAAAGGATGTGTTTCTCTTCTTAAAAAGAAAATAAATCAAAATAAACATTGAATTAAAAAACCAGAAACGTTTTCAAGCAGGGAAAAGTTCCATTTAGAAAGTGCCAGAACTGAATGCTGTGAATAATTTAAATGAAGGATTCAACTCTGAGATTAAAAAATATCTCATTGTTGCCAGATACACACTCTGCCCTAAAAGCAGCAGGAAGAATTCAGATGTTTGTAGTGAAATACTTGAGTCCAGGGATTTGAAGTGCAACATTGGTGTCTGAGCTGGGATCCAAACCAGATCCAAACCCAGGCCCCCACCTCAGAGGCACTGGGATGAGCACAGAGCACACAGGAAGCCTGGGACAAAGGCAGGAGCAGCTCCCTGAACACAAGAGAAATAACTAGAATTTATTTTTGAGGCAGTTTGGTACCAGGCTCTAACTCCTGGGATTTTCCAAATGAATCAGGAAAATAACAGCAATCAGGGTTTCAGTGCAAAACCAACACATTATTTTTGGTTTTCTTTGGAGTTTTCACAATTTCCACTCTTGTCAGGGCCTTGTAGCTGGGCTTGGCTTGAGGAAGGTCTGGAGGTCTGTAAGAGCACCAGGAGAACGAGCCTGGAGGAGCTTGCAGAGTTATGGAACATGTGATGGATAACAACAGTGCTGGGGAACACGTGGATCACAGAGCAGAGAGGAAGCCATAATTAAATATTCCTGAGTACAACCTCCAAATTACAGTGGACTAAGAAGTAAGCAAATGACACCCAGGAAGAGAGCAGCTGATTCTGAGCTGATTATCATAATGTAAATGCCAACAGCAATTTACTCAAATCACAGAGGTTTATTTGCGGCGTGGAAAGTGGGTTTAGTCCTAATCAAAATAAAATCAATGTATATTTCAAAACAGATTACTGCTGGTAAACAAAGCAGCCATGATTGCTATTCATTATCTTCATCAGCACAGAGAGGGAATCATTTCTGTTACTACTTAATTACAGAGATGTTAACAATTAATTAAGGCAATGTGGTGATAGCCAGTGATTTGGGGAATGGAGAGGCTGTCCTCCCTTACTGTGGTTTTGTTGCCTCAGCCCAGCTCAGACCATGACTGGTGACACTCCTGGGTGGTGGCAGCCCAGGGAGCAGAGGCAGGGACAGGCTGCTCCACTCCTGCCTCCCCGCATCCCATTTCACAGCTCCTCAGGCCCTGCCTTTGGGTGGTCCCCAGAGTCCCACCCTGGCTGCCAGTGCTCAGCCTCCCCTGGCTCAGCCAGCAGGGCTTGCATCTGTGCCTTCTCTGGAATTCCTGACAGATTTAGGACTACAATCTCCTTGCTGAGAGTGGAAGGAGCTGAAAAGAGCTGGGTTGGGATCCAAGGGCAGGAGGCAGAGCAGGGCATCCCCAAGACACCTGCAGCCAGCACAGGTGCAGGAATGCTCTGGGCTCACTCTCCCCTGTCTTGGTTTGAAAAGCCAGGTGTCTGCTAAGGAAGGTAGGAGCCTCCCCTGAAATGGAAAATGCAAACCCCCTCCCTCTGAATTATTGTAATTTTGAAATTAAGGGGATCTCAGGCAAAGGTATGGGAAGAGGAATAACAGTTTGCCCATGAACAGCAGAGAACTGCCCCAGCTCTGACAGATGGGGACAGAATGCACAGCCCCATTTCCAACCCAAGACAACCCTGCTCCCCAAACAGCCCAAAGAGGGACATGGGAGCAGTGAGGCACCCAAGAACCATTCCTTTCATCCAGGTTTGTCCCTTCTCCTTAGCACACAAGGTGTCAGCTCAGAGGGGATGCTCAGGAGGCTGAGCCAGGCCTGTCTCTCTGGGTTTGAGTGCCCAGAACATCTCAAGCCCACACCATCCCCAGCTGTCCTGAGACTGAAGGAAGAACTCATGGGACGAAAAGAGGTTTGAGCAGGAGTTGAGTCACTCAGTCCCAGAGTCAGTGTGATCCTGAATCCCACTCCCCGAGGTGTCACCCCTGTCCCTGACATCCCAGGTGCCCAAACCTGTCCCCTGCATGGACTGAGCTCCCAGCACAACCCCAGCTGCAGAGAGCACACATGAAGCATGGACAGAGGATTCTTCAACTAATTAAGTTGAAAAGAGGGTATATTTACTACAGTGCTGGACACATCTGGGATAATTTCCAAAGTCATGTGTTAAAAACATCACAAACACATGCTCTCTATTTATCCAAAAGGGTTTTACATATTCAGATTGTTTCCAGGATGGTTTCTACGATGCTTATTATATAAATGTTAGCTCTCACCTCATATTACAATTAGCTGAATGTCCTTTATGGCTGTGCAGTTGTCCTCTTTAATTGGGTTGGTGGGCTTCTGGAGAGGAAGTAAGTCCTCTTCCTCATGGTAAACTCCTCATTTGTGTCAAGTTGGTAGGGCTCCTTGGCTGCTGGTCACAGTCCAAACCTCCTCTCACTCTCAGAAGCCAGTGGTATTTGTGGCTCCTGCACTCCTAAAATACTTCATGTATCACCTGTCATTCCCAGCCTTGTTTCAGTTATCCCCACCTGGTCTTTGCTAACTTAACCCTGTCTTAATTAAAATATATATAGTTTTCACTACCTTAGCTGCATTCCTAGCTCAACCCCTTGACTCACACAGCCTGTCCATTTGAACCCTGCTGGTCCTTCCAGAGGCATCAATCCTGCTCCTGGGACTTTCGGAATGGCAGCCTTGCCTAAGGATTCTCTTAACTCTGACTCTAAAATTGGTGACCCGACACCAGGAGCTCTGGGTTCAGGGGGTCCTCAGTGCTGGGTTTATTGCCAGAGACTCTAAGTAATTGTTTTTAACAGGATTTTCCTTATACTCTGTTGCAGGAAAAGTGGCCCATTTATATTCATTGTACCCTATAAATGTCCCCACCACAACAATTGCTCTTGATTATAGTGGACTTTGTTTTCCTTTGAATTTAACAGCAAGAGAAAAATGACACATGACAGAAATCTAAATAACATTCTGCTGCCCTCCTCTCTGGTTTCTTTCTGAAGTGTGAGCCACAGTTTATATTGAAGAATGATATTGTTCCCAAATATCTTGGTGGTTTTTTGTTGTTTTGTTTTTTTGGTTTTTTTTTTGTTTTTTTTTTTTTTTAAATTTTCGGAATGGGGAGAAAAGTGCATTAATGAGTTGGATTTTCCATTGTGTTGAGCAACTGAGTTTTTCCTTGGGTTTTCATATCCCTGACAGCTCAGAACATCAGGCCCAAGTTTTTGTAGGAAAAGTTTGACTGTCAGGCACAGGAAGCTGATTGCCGAATATACTTTAGAGATTTTGGTTGATAAACTGGATTCAGGATGTAGTAATGGTTTTCAGTATATTTTACTCAAATAATTTCTTGAAGGAGATTTTTTAGGAGGGTGGACCTTGTAGGATTTATGAAGGTGTAACAGAGTCTGTTTTATATTGTAATTCAATTAATTAAATTAATCTAATTAAAGAGAAGGCTGGAGATGAAAGCATTTGGAATGGGCCCTCCCGGTCTCTTCTTAGTTAACATTTTTGCCATTTACATTACTGAGAGCAAACCCAGGCTGCTCTGAGCTCTGAGAAGTCACTTTTTCAGCCAGCTAATGGGTTTTATCCTCACAAACACCATGCAAATGTGTTTTCTGGATATGAGGTGGATGAAACCATCACCTCCTGTTACATCTCCCTCGTTAGCCAGGGCTGCAGGAACCTGTAGGGAAGAGGAATCTCATTCCATCCCTGTCCTGGCAGGACTTCTACACCTCCCTAGAGGTGTCTGATTGAACCTGCTATTGCCACAAATAATATTTAGTGTGCTACAAGTGGAACACATTCATATTTTCCTGCAACGTGCCACTCACCCCAGGGTTTTGGCAGCTTTCATCTGCATGCTTTTAGTCTGCATTGTGCTCAGTCTGCATGGGGAAATCATTGTTTCCTTCATGGAGTGGGGAGCACTCAGCCCTGGCAGCTCGGGGTGTTTGGGATGTCAGAGACATTTTTTAGGCTCTTTCTGCCATTCCTTGCCCATTAATGAGCCTTTGTTGGAGCAGTGTGTTCCCACAGGGCAGGAATCAATGGGGTAAATGTGGAATCCAGCTCCAGCCTGCCAGTGCTGCCCTGAGCCTGCTGAGGAAGAGCCAGCAGTGCTCTTGTGGTCTGAACCCCCAGTGTTGGATTCAGCCCTTTCCTGACCCAGAGATGGGGCAGCTGAGAGGTGTTTTCAAAGCTTCTATTCCATTTTCAGTCTCATGAGAAGGGTGAGACAATACATATATTATAATTCATGCCACCACAATCAGAAGCCTAGTAACTATTTCCTAGTTACAAATCATTATAAGCATTTCTTGGCCTATCAGCTTTTGCTACACTATACTGTAAATGTACCCCAAAACTCACTGGAAGCCCTGGCAGATTTGCTCTGGGGCTTCTCCATGTTCCCTCTGCTCCCCTCCAGGTGCTTTGCTAATTGCTGCTCCCAATTAGGGCTGCAGCTGCACCCCAGCCCCAGAGGCAGGGGGGCTGTGCTCAGGAAAGCCCTGTTGGGTACAAATGTTCATCCTGGCCCGTGCCACCCATGGCTTTGGTCACCCCCACCACTTGTGGCTGTGCTCTGGCACTCTCACGGCTGAAATCTCTTGTCTCTCTGCTTTGGGACTTGTAGAATCTTTCACTTTTCTCTTTTATGGCTGTTCAGGAGCTGACAAAACAGATCTGATTTCCCAAAAGCCATGGGCAGAGGGTGCAGAGCAGCTCAGTGAGCAGCCAGCTGGAGGGGAGCCACTCTGCCACCTGCCTGGGTCACTCAGCTGAGCTCCTGGTGCTGTATTTCTCCCCCAGCTGCCTTTGGACAAGGGCTTCTTGCTGCTTCTTTTCCTCCTCCCTCTCCTGCCTGTGCCACCTCCTTTTCCTGCCAGTTCTCCTGTTCTGGAGGATGAGCAGCAGCACCCTGGCAGCCCCTGCTCCAGCATCCCCTGGGAGAGGACACAGCTGCTGTCCCAGTGCTCAGCAGCTTTCCTGACTCTTTTCTCCCTCCACACCATCCACGAGCAGGCAGCACCCCCCAGGTTTGATGTTTTCATGGGAAAAAGGTGGAAATCAAACAGGGATAAATGGGAGAGAGATCTCAGGCAACTTAAACAACAATCAGGACATGACCAGAGAAGCTTGCTGGCCACAGTGACACATTGTTTCATAAAGCACTGCCTAGAGGTACTGCCAGGGTGTGGCCTTTGAAGGCACTTCAATAAATCTCCACTTTGTTCCTCTGAACTCCATCCAGCCTCTGTTCCAGCTCCTTGAGGCATCACCTCGGGTCACCCCCAGGGTCCGTGGTGTCTCTTTCCCCCACGGGCAGTGCCTGTGCATGGTGCACTCCCAGCTGCCACCTTCCAGCTTGGGGACATTTGCCAGCACTGAGTGTCCTGCCCATGGCTGTCTTGGACACCATAGTCAGAATGCAGTCCTGTCCCCCAAAATCAATGTACTTAAGGAAAGAGATTATGAAGGACCAGGGGAAAAGGGCTGCTGAGAGTCTCCTTTGGGTGTCTTTTTCCAGGCTGGCAGAGCAGGATGAGAACTGGGTCTTGGATTGCTCCCAGCCTTGTTCAGGGCAGCAGGACCAGCCCAGGGGCTGAGCAGAGGTGGTGCCACAGCTGTAATGAATTGGGCTGGGAGGTTCTTCAAGGGGCTGAACAGTTCACAGAAGCCTTAGGGCTGAAAGGGACCTCTGGGGCTCATCCAGTCCAGCCCCTCTGCCCAGGCAGGGTCACCTGGAGCAGGTGGCACAGGTGGGTTTGGGATGTCTCCAGGCCCTCCCTGGGCAGCTCTTCCAGTGCTCTGCCACCCTCAGTGTAAAGAAATTCTCCCTCTCGTTGAGGTGGAATTTCTTGTGGTTTAGTTTATGGCCATCACAAATCACCCAAAAATGTTTGTTCCACAAAAAACTTGGGTTTGTGGGGAACAAGCTTTACCTGCCTGGGAGCCACAGTGTCTGGAGGCAGACAGAGACATCCCATCAAGGGCATTCCTCTCTCCCCAGCACCTGCAGCACCCCAGGAGTATCCAGGCCTCTGTCCCTGCACGATGCAGTGAATGCAGGAGGCTGCGCTTCAGGGAAAGCTGTGGGACCAGGAGGAGCCAGGCTCTGAAACACAAAATCCCCTGTGGGCCAGACCTCCCCTCTTCACACCCTCCTGAGCAGCAGTCCCTGTGCCATGTCCCCTGTCCCTGGGCTGGGCCTCTGACAGCCCGGGAGGCTGTTCTCTCTCTCTCAGGAATTCCATTTTGGGTCTGTGAACACTCAGAATCCCTTGTGGGACTTGAAGCACATCTTGTAGCAAGGGCTTGGCTCCTGCTGGGGATGCCCTGCCTGAGAGCTGCTGAGTGCTCTCAGGGAAGCAGGAGCAGAGATCATTTTAGAGGAGGACTCTTCTCTAAGCCAAGGGTTTCCCACTGGGAAAGGAGGGAAGCAGGGCTGGCCCTGCCCTCTCTGCCCAGCCAGGACCCTCAGAGAGGCTCCTTTCTCTCCAAGGCATTCCTTGTCCCTCCAGCTCCTTTCCAATACCACCCAAGAGCTGAGCCAGAGCACACCTGGGACACCATCCTGTGTGCCAGAGGCTGCAGGGAGCCCCAGTCTGCATTTTGGGAGGAGGCTGACCTGGCTCCTTGATAAAGGTGTTGAGCTGAGTCTGCACCTGGCCCCGTCCCTGCTCAGTCCCACAGGGCACCCCCAGCTCAGGCACACCCTGAGGAAGGACTGGAGAAGACAAATGTGTGAGTATTTCTCAGCATTTTAACATGAAGACAGCAGTGCTGAGCAGGCAGGAGCTCTGTTTGATCTGTTTGATCTATTTAATTGCATTTTCCCCTTGCTTATGCATCAGATTTTTTTGTATTTCTGCTTTCTCCTGCCTGTGCTGACCAGCCATGGAGATTTTGCCACCCCCCAGCAGACCTGGAATCCCAAAATTCCCATGACCCAGAGTTGGCAAAACCTGATCAGAGAAACACAGAACCACAGAATGGGCTGGGTTGGAGGTGGCCCTAAAGACCACCAGCAGAAAAAGACCTGTAAGGGCATTGAGGGCAGGCATCACCCCAGCACTGCTGTGCCCACCACCCTGGGGTCTCTGTGCTCTAAGGAGGCTCCTCCTGCTCCTCCTTAGGGCAGCTGTGGCAGCACAGGGTGGTGCCTGCCAAGGATGTGCTCTGAACATCCTAACAAAGAGCACCCTCCAAAAGCTTTCCCTGAAAAAAACCCCCAACCCCAAACACATCATCCCCTTGCTGCCCCTGCCTGGGGGAACACAGAGCAGCTGCAGTTTGGAGTCATGGCTTGAAGCTCTTTCAAATTAAAATAATCCAGTTTATGAAAATTTCCAAGCAAAGTGACACTGTGTGTTTCAGTGCACCCCCAGCCCGGGGTGACAATTGGAAGTCCAGGGTGACAACTGGAAGTCCCCCAGGAGGAATTTTCTGTGCATGCCCAGGGTTAGCCTCACCTGGCCACGACTGGAAGGCAAAAAAGCTGTGTGTACCAGTCCAGAAAGGTCTTTTCTTCTGCCCTGGAGCTGTGACAGCAGCTGGAAACCAGTGTTTAAACCCCTCAGTACACAGAAGGTGGTGAGAGAGAGGTACAGGGGTACAGCCATTTCAGGTGAGGACAAGGAATGGGGGCATGGCATCCATAGCATGTCCCAAACTCTGCAGTTGTCTCCTACTGCTCCACTGAGCTGAGAGTGCTGCTGATTGATTTTCTACAGTCAGCTCAATGCCTGAGACATTCCTGTGGGCAGCAGAGCAGGGGGAGCCTGTAGGGCTCTCTCTCTCTCTCTGACTGGCAGAGTTCCTGCCCTGTGACACGGCAGTGACAGCTATTTACCAACTCCACCCTCACCAGTCACAGCTGCACCACGAGCTGAGTGCTGGCAGACACCCACCTGAACCTGCCTGAAGCTTTGCTGTCTCTGTCACACCCCCCAGCACAGCACAATGTCCCTGTGCACCTGGCAGGGGACACCTGAGCTGGTGCCCCTCCTGCTGTAGCACCTGCAGGTCATATCTGGGGTTCAGCTTTTCTTCCCACCCATCTCATTTCCTTTCAGCATAACTTGTTTTCATCCTGCTGCCTGTGCTGGCACCCAGAGGTGATTGGCCTCTCAGTTTGGGAAGGATGGTTTGAGCATGTCCAGAGGAGGCAACGAGGTGAAGATCTTGGAATACAAACCCCGTGAGGAACAACTGAGGGAGCTGGAGTGTTTAGGTTCTTTAAGCCATCTCTAGGATATTTCCAGACTTTGTGTGGTAGCCAGAGTTCATTCCAGCCTCGTTGCTCAGCTCCTCAGCAGAGGAACTCAGTAAAAGCAAGAGGAGCCCATCATTGCAGAGCCTCTCCAAGCCACTGTCACAGGAGCGAGGCTGAGGCTCCATGGTGAGCTTTTCCCTGCAGTGACTCTCGTTCCTGGGAGGAGCAGCACGTGCATCATTCCAGATTCCTGCCCACAGCCCTGCAGAGCCACTCACACGTGGGGCCTTCAGCAGGCTGTGCAACAACTGCTGGGTTTGAGAAATGCAGAAGCAGAATCTTCTGAGGGGCTGGGAGCACAAACCCTGAGAGGAACCACTGAGGGAGCTGGGGGTGCTCACCTGGAGAAAAGGAGACTCAGGGGTGCCCTCATCACTCTGCACAGCTCCTGAAAGGTGCCTGTGCTCAGCTGGGGCTGGGCTCTGTCTCCAGGCAGCACTGACACAGCCAGAGCACACAGCCTCCAGCTGCACCAAGGGAAATATAGGTTGGATATTGGGAAACATCTTTTCATGGAAAGAGTGATAAAGTTCTGGCATGGCTGCCCGGGGAGGTGGTGCAGTCCCCATCCCTGGGTGTGTTTAACAAAGCCTGGATGTGGCACTGGGTGCCAGGGTTTAGTTGGGATGTTGGGGCTGGGTTGGATTCAGTGATCTTGAAGGTGTCTTTCAACGTGGTCATTCTGTGAGTTCTGTGAATTCTGTGAAATCCTCCCTTGGTAGAGCATCTCCCAGCAAGGCTTTGCTCCCAGAGAGGTTCTCAAAAAGAGATGCAGTTTGGTGTCTCCAGACTGATGCTGAGTTTCAGGCTGTGCTGGTGACCTCCTTCCCTGCCTCCTCCTGCAGCTCTTTGCTCTGTCTGGCTGCCAAAAGCATAAATCAGACTTGCAAGATTTCAGGGCTATTGCACAGGTAATTATATTTACTTTGGAGTCTGGCTCTGTTTGGACTGAGTGTAAACCCAGGCTGCAGTAGGGTGGTCAGTGACTGTCCCTGCATGAATTTATTGCTCCTGTGAAGTGGCACTGTGCTGTTATCTGCTGTGGGTTTCAGCCTTTTAAATAATTCTGGAATTCAGGACACATTTGGCAGCTAAATTCTAATGGGTTCGTTCCTTGTCCCACCATTTCACCATCTTCCTATGCAGGTTTATAATTACAGATGGGATTTTGACAAGTCACGTTCTCTGTAAGGGCAAATTTAAGCTCCCTGATGTGAATCAGAGGAAGCCACGATGATTTTGCAATGCATATTTATTAAGGGTAGTGGTGGCTGGAGTCACTTTGTCTCGCCAGAGCTGCATTCTGGAATTTATCTGCTACAAGGCCTGATTTTTAGTGAAAAAGGGATTTTACCCCCTCACACACACACAAAGCAGCATAATCCCCCTTGCTATTGACATAAAATGCTCATTTTATGAGAATGCAGGAGACACCTGCCAGTGTCCAAGAGCTCCAGGGGTCCAAGAGCTGGAAAGGGACTTGGGACAAGGGCCTGGAACACCAGGACAAGGGGAATGGCTCCCACTGCCAGAGGGCAGGGATGGATGGGATATTGAGAAGGAATTGTTCCCTGTGAGGGTGGGCAGGCCCTCCCCCCCCCCCCCCCCCCCAGCTGTTTTAGCACCTCTGCAGACTCACACAAATTCAAATCCCAAGGTCCCTGGCCACAGCATCCTTCCCTGGCTCCACCAAACCCAGCATGGACCTTTCACCCTGTACAGAGATGTCTGATGTGTGTAACAACATTTGGACACCTCTTCAACTCTTCTTTTGGCCAAATTTCTGCCTTGGTGCCTGAATTGCACCAAATCCTTCTGCTCCTCACACCAGGGCAGCTCTCTGAAGAGACTCAAGCAATAGAGGCCTTTACCCCAGTCCAGACCAATGTAATGGGGAAAAATTAAACATTTCTGGCTAAATTCAGAAGAAGAAATGAAAGTGCAGCTTTTGGCTTGTCCCTGCACCCTGATAATTCCTGCCCTGGATCAAGCAAGGGCAAGAATGCCTTAGAAGCCACATTCCTTGTGAAAATAGTGATAAACATAACTTCCCTTCCCTAATGTTTTCCTGGTTGCAAGCCCTGCACTCCCATTATGGCAAAGAGCTCAAATTTGTACATTTGCCTGTATTCTGTTTTCTTCTAAAGGTGTTTTTTATCTGCATTTTATTCAGCTGAATGACAATGGAAATGAGCTGCTTGGCTCAGTCAGGGACAGCCCTGTTCCAGCTGGGCTGCACTGTCCCAGTGCCACATTCCCCCAGGGAAGCTCTCCTTGCTGCTTGTATTTAGGGGCTTTTCAGTGGCAAATTAATATTTCAGCAAAGCTTTCCTGACTCTTGCTCTGGGAGAGAATTCCAACTCTTTCAAACCCAGAGCAGCCCAGGGTGCTGGGCATGTCCTGGGACACAGCTCTAGGGAAAGGGAGGATCACTCTTCCTTGTCACCATTTGTCCTAAAAGGAGTTCTGCTGACACAAAAAAAAAGCAGAAAATTAGCCAGGGGGACTTTAGGAAGCACAGAACTCTCAGCGTTGTGCCTGAACTGTGCATTTACCTTCCTCCAGGCCATGCTCACAGGCTCCATCACATCCACAGGAATAATTCACGAGAAATAAATATGTCTATATATAAATTCCACATCCTCTGCAGCATTTTTACAGGGATAAGGACATGACAACAGCAATTAAGCACCAGACTGACTAGAAATGGTCTCCCTCTGGTCACAGGGAGGATTTTGCAGACAGGCGGCTGTAATACCTGCCAGGAATTGGGGTTTATCCGCCCTAGGACCCCACACTGCAGCATGAACTGCCTTCAGAACTGCAGCTCCTCACCTCTGACCATGGTGTGCAAACAGCTGCTGCATCCTCTGTGCAGATCCATGTCTGGGGCTGGAAATGGGGCTGTGCATTCAATTTCCCATCTGTCAGAGCTGGGCAGTTCTCTGCTGTTCACGGGGCAGTTTTCTTCATCTCTCCCACAGCCAATCCTCCCTCCAGGAGATCTCTGCTGTCCATGGCCAGGGAGTGTCCCTGCAGGGCTGATCAAATTCCATCATCCCATGGGGAGATGCTCCACCCAGGGCAGGAGCCAAGCATTCCTACCTGGATACAATCTGAGCCTGGAACAGCACAGCAGCCTTTGCCCACTGCATTCCCAGAGGAGCAGCTTTCTCCTGCCCTGCATTCCCAGAGGAAGAGCAGGCCCATCCACAGCAGCCCTGGAGCTTCAGAGGAAAACTCCAGCCTTGTGCAGGATCCCTGCTCCAGCAGAAGCACAGCTGGCACTGCAGGAGGGCTGAGCCCCCATGGGATGGGACTGTGCCACCACCCTGACACACAGGGGACAGGGCCTGCTCTGACTCTGGCAGTGGGTTGTTTTGTATTTGTTTGTATTATTGCATTTGTATTTTTTAATTTCCCTATTAATGAACTGTTATTCCTCTTCCCATACCTTTGACTGAGAGCCCCTTAATTTCAAAATTACAGTAATTCAGAGGCAGGAGGTTTGCATTTTCCAGTTCAAGGGAGGCTCCTGCCTTCTTTAGCAGACACCTGGCTTTTCAAACCAAGACTACCCAAATGAAGCTTTCCAATTGCTTTGGAGGTGTTGGACCCAGCAAAGGTCCCAGTGCTCCTACACACGTGGTGTTGGTGGGAAAGGTACTGTAGGAGGTGTGGGGATTTTAGAAATCAAAGCTTAAAAATTCCAAGTGTTCAAGGCCACGTTGGATGGGGCTTGGAGCAACCTGGAATACTGGAAGCTGTCCCAGCTCATGGCAGGTGGGTTAGAACAAGGGTGAGCTTTAAGGTCCTTCACAACCCAAACCATTCTGTGATCCTCTTAATCCGTGAACTTGAAAGAACTCAGAAATAAGTTGAAAAATTTGTTCTTTCACTCTCTACTTTGATTGTGGTGAGCCTGTCCCAAGCTCTTCCCAGCAACCAGAAAAATCAAGTTTATTATCACAAAGAAAATTGCAAAGAAAATTGCAGAACCCACAGTAAAATCAAGGAAGATTTTGGTTTAAATATTTTATTTGATAGATGAGCAAAGAAAAATAATGGCCTCTTTCATATATATCTACCTCAGTTCTAACCATTAACTCTGTTGTATTTTACTTATAGACTACAAGGCTGATATTTTCAGGGAAACTAGGAACAAATCCAGCTCAGCACATTCTGTGGTTCTGGGAAATGTACTCTGAAACTCAGGCCATTTAAGGTATCTTCAGTTAACAGCTGAGAATGGGACTGTCCACCCCACCAGGGTACAATCCTTCTCTGGGATTTCAGTGAGGGGAGGGTTTGGTGCTGCCCGGCTCTCCAAGCCCACCTTGGCTCGTTGGCCTCTTCAGCCCAGCTCAGAATTCAGCTTTTCCTGCCTGCTTTGCTTCCCTGTCCTGGCTGCCAGCAGCTCTCGCTGCCCGCGGGTGCTCTGGGCATTCCGGAGGGAGAGAAATCAGGAGCCTGTCCTTGCTATCCCCACAAACTTCACCCGCTCCAGGGTTTGGTTTGGGTTCCTCCTGGCCTGGAATCCTGCCAGAAGATTTTGGGCTGTTCCACATGGTTTGCAAATCAATTGCAGGGGGAAATATGTAAATATTGCTGTGGCTTACAAAGGAGTTAGGTGTTGTGGGGACACCTCACAATTAAAACAAGCAGCTTCTCAGGCCGGGTTCCAGTGGGAAGGTTTAAAGATTTTACAAGTCCAGTGTGAGATGCAGAATGAGACCTCCAGCATGGAGTTGTCTGCTCTAAACTCCAGACTAATCACAGCCAACAAGGTGATTAACTAAATAATCCTCTCTTGTTCTCTTTTTCTCCTACAAATGATCTGCATCTCTGCATTTTCACTGCAGCAGCAAACAGCCTGAGCCAGGTCTGTCCCAGCCCTGCTGTCAGTGCCAGTGCCAGGCACAGCCTGAGGTGACCCCCCAGTCCCCCAGGGTGGCTCTGCTCTGGGAGGGACCCAGCTGTGCTGCCTTCTTCATTTCCAGCTCTCCAAAGCAATGGCATTAACACCGTCCCCGTGTCCTGCTTTTCCAGCCTGTTCCTCATTTCCATGGAATCACAGAATCCCAGTATGGCTTGGGTTGGCAGGGACCTTAAAGATCATCCTGCTCCCCACCCCTGCCATGGCAGGGACACCTTCCTCTGTCCCAGGCTGCTCCCAGCCCTGTCCAGCCTGGCCTTGGGCACTTCCAGGGATCCAGGGGCAGCCCAGCTGCTCTGGGCACCCTGTGCCAGGGCCTGCCCCCCCCCCCACAGGGAACAATTCCTTCCCAATATCCCAATCTAAACCTATTCTCTCTCAGTCTGAAGTAATTTCCCCTTGTTCTGGCACTCCAGGCCCTTGGAAATTGTCTTCGTTTTTCTTACAGGCTCCCTCCAGGTACTGGAAGGCCACATTTAGGTCACCCTGAAGCCTTTTCTTGTCCATGTGAACAATTCCAGCTCTCCCAGCCTTTCCTCCCAGCAGAGCTGCCCCATCCTCTGATCCCCCTGGAGCCTCCCCTGGGCTCTCTGCAGCAGCTCCAGGACCCCTGAGCTGGGCCAGGGCTGAGGCAGCTCTGCAGGTGGGGTCTTACCTGAGCACAGGGGCAGAACCCCCCTGCCCTGCTGCCCACCAGGGCAGGAGCCATCCCTCAATCTTATTCCCAGCTGGAGATATTAGGCCTTCTCCCCTTTTAATCCCCCTGGAGACATCTGACACTGCCAGAGCAGTTCAGAGCTCTGGCAAAGCTCTCTCCAAAATGGGTCACTTGCTCCACGAGGGAACATGGAGCTGTTTGCTGCTCTTACAGGACAAGGACAGTTATGGTCTCACATAGCTGGGAATAAAACACGAAGGGTACCAGAGCTTAGGTGTCAATGTTCCTTCCCAGGTCTGCAGGCTGTAGGGTGGAATTTTGTGGGGAAGGAGAAAAAAAATCCTCTGAGGTTGGCATTGGAGAGAGAGATGTGAGGAAGAAAGGCACACACACCAAGAAGGGAGCTCAGAGAGGGGGAAAGGCTCCAGAAGAACAAAAAGGACATTTGGGAAAGGCACCTCAGCGATAAACACATTAAAATCTGGGATTTCTGCTGTGTTGTGCCCATCTGGGAATGGCCCCTTGGAGCAGGGATCCTAAGGATTACCTCCATGCTGGGGTGAGCTCCCCTGGCTGCTGTCCCCTCAGAGGGGTGGGCACAGCTCTGCTGGTCCTGGCACAGGGGACACTGCTCTCCAGGCTGGCAGCAGTGCCACGGCTCCAAGGAAATGGCTTTTCAAGGATGCACCAGACCAGGGAGCTGGCTGATGTGGGAGAGGCTGAATGGGAGAATCCTGAAATGGCTGAAGGTGGGACAGACACAGTGGCAGCCCCGAGGTCACCTCCAGAGGGAGGAGGGTCCATGAGTTCACCAGCACCTCCAGTTTGGTGGGGTCATGTCCATAACTGCATCTTGGAGACAACACAGCCGTTCCCAGGATGGTACCTACTGACAATCACCCCTGAAATGTACAGAACTGGGGTAAAATAGGGGCTGTGAGGGACAAAATCCAGTCTCTAGCAGACCCCAGACCCACTTGCTCCTCCATTTCCACCAGTGCACAGACCTGGCCATGGACAGGAGCTCTGGGAGCTCCCCAAAGGTTTCCTGCCCCCCGTTTCACCCAGCACAGACACAGCCCTTGGGAGGAAAAGCCTGGCAGAGGCCCCAGATCCTTCCTGCCAGGTGTTGCCTCCTCTGCACGAAGATCCAGGTCCAGGGACTGACAAACGTGCTGAAGTCACTGCTAAAGCAGACTGTTTCTGCAGCCTGATGGCAGCTGGTTCCTGCCCAGACTGCAGGTAAAGCTGAGCTCATTCTGTGGTGAGGAACACAACCAAGAGCTAAAAACAAAGAGGATGATGGGCAGATGCACGAGTGTCACAACAGAAACAGAGCCCTGCAGCCCCTCCCCACCATCAGAGCAGTGCTGGGACTGGGAATGGCAATTTGGTTCTCCCCTGCTCCCATTTAGGCAGTTTATTTTAAATCAAGCTAAGGAAAATTGGAATTTCTGCAGAAGTGTTGACATTTTCTAGGGAATACAGAGTTTGGAAAGCTTCCAGTTTCAGTTGCTGGTAGAGACAGCTTGGTGGGGCCCATACCAGGCTGGGGAGTTCCACCCACAGTGGGAAGAAGTTCAGAGTTCCTTGCCATTGAGCCCAGGGCCAGGTAAAACATTTGATTGTAAAATTAAGTGTTTCTAATGCCTTTTTAGGGTTTTCTGGGTTGTTTTGGTTTTGGGTTTGTTTTTTTTTATGGGGGGGGGGGTATGTGTGTGTTTTGTGGTTTTGGGGGATTTTTGTTGGTTTGTTTGTTTGTTTGTTTGTGGGGTTTTTTTTGTTTTGTTTTTTTGTTTGTTTGTTTGGTATTGTTTGGTTTTGGTTTTTTGGGCTTTTTTTTTTTTTTTGTTTTTTTTTTTTTTTTGGTGTGTTTTGTTTTGTTTTGTTTTGTTTTTGGGTTTTTTGGTTTTTTTTGCATGCTAAGAACAGCTGCTCCTCAGAGGTTCCCAAAGATACTCCAGGGACAGCACCTGGCAGAGTCTCACTCGTGACACTTGGGGCAGCTGAGCCTGGCAGGGCTTTTGGGAGCAGAAATCTGCACTGGGGGACTGGCTCCAGCCTCCCCAGGCCCCACAGAAGTTCTCCAGGTCTGTTCATCCTTCCACAGAGAGGTTAAAGGAGGGGTGTAAAAGATCTCCCAAACTGTTTTGTTTGTTCGTTTGTGCAATTTTGGGTGCCCAGTGAGTGGTACCCCTTGTCTCATGGATGGGACATGCCCAGGAATCAGTCAGGACTCCCAGAGCCCCTGAAAGGTTTGGGCTGGAAGGGATCTCAAAGCCATCTCATCCCAAACCTTCCTCCAGACAGAAGCCAGAAGGTGCCCTCTGAGCCTCCTTTTCTCCAGGTTGAGTTCCAAGCCCTGTCCAACCTGGAATCCCAAATGCTTTTGGGAAAAATCCCAGACTGCAAGAGTCACTCCAGCTCCCAGCTGTGTGGGAGCAAAATCTTCCATGCTCTCCAGGATCTGGGCAGAGAAGGATTTCTTCTTCCTTTAGCACAGAATCAACATTTTGTTCTTGGTGCTCTTTTTATTTTAGAAACCCTGCTTGATAAATTACTGGAGGGGCTCATTAACTGCAAAGATTTGTCAGTTTTCCCAAAGCAATCAGGGTGTTAGTTAGACCAAAGGAGCAAATGGGAAACTGAAGAGGAAGCCAAGCACAGCCCCATTAATCCTGGGTTATGGATCGACATTTGTCAACTCTATTGAAGTCTGTTGTACCAAATAGAGCCCAGGAGACCACTCAATTACTTTATCTCTGAGCAATTAGGATCCTGCTCTTTCAGGTCAATCTGTTAGCACAGAGGAAAAAAAAAATGGATGCAAGATTAACAGTAGAAAATCCACTGTCTATTGTTGTGGGGTCTTTTAGAGGGGGAAAAAAAAAGCCCACCCAGATTTTCCCTTTGAAATGCTGGGTTTGAGAACTAAAGTTCACTGAATTGAACATCAGCAAGGGGCTCCCAATATTGCTGTGTCCTCCAATATCCTCCTCCCCATCTCCTCCCAAGCATTTCTGTGTTTGCCAGGTAACTGCAGAGGGATCAATCCATTCTTGGAGCCAAAACTCACCCAGGACTGGCTGTGCACACTGCACTGGGGCATGTCCAGCACAGCCACAGTGAAGCAGCTCTTGTGGCACATAAGCAAAGCCCTGTCAGGGTTTAGGCTGAGAAAAGCAGGAGCTGATTTTAGTTCTTCCTCAGTGAGAGTGAGGGATTATTAGGGAAGTGTCTGAGGCTGGAAATGGGGCTGTGCATTCTGTCCCCATCTGTCAGAGCTGGGCAGTTCTCTGCTGTTCATGGGGCAGTTTTCTTCATCTCTCCCACAGCCAATCCTCCCTCCAGGAGATCTCTGCTGTCCATGGCCAGGGAGTGTCCCTGCAGGGCTGATCAAATTCCATCATCCCATGGGGAGATGCTCCGGCCAGGGCAGGATCCAAGCATTCCCACCTGGATACAATCTGAGCCTGGAACAACACAGCAGCCTTTGCCCACTGCATTCCCAGAGGAGCAGCTTTCTCCTGCCCTGCATTGCCAGAGGAAGAGCAGGCCCATCTCCAGCAGCCCTGGAGCTGCAGAGGAAAACTGCAGCCTTGTGCAGGATCCCTGCTCCAGCAGAAGCACAGCTGGCACTGCAGGAGGGCTGAGCCCCCATGGGATGGGACTGTGCTACCACCCTGACACACAGGGGGTCAGCTCCTCTTCTGACTCTGGCAGGGTTCTTTTGTATTGCTGCATTTGTATTTTTAATTTTCCTAGTAAAGAACTGTTATTCCTATTCCCATATCTTTGCCTGAGATCCTCTTAATTTCAAAATTATAATAATTCAGAGGGAGGGGGTTTGCATTTTCCATTTTAAGGGAGGGTCCTGCCTTCCTTAGCAGACACCTGTCTGTTCAAACCAAGACAAGAAGAAAAGGAATTTTTTTGGCACACATCCATTTTTCTGTAGCTCATAATTCCCCCTCAGAAGGCACGGATGTCAGGAGATGCACAAGTTTGGAGGAGTTTTTAAAAGGGTACAGAAACAGAATTTATAACTGAGTTATAAATTTCCAATACTCAGGGACACTCAGATTTTACTTGAAACCTGCAGCTTCTGTTTCTGACCTTAACTAAGGCCCACATGTGTGGAGGTGGGTCCTTTAAAGCAGGAATACCTGGGATAAACGATGTTGCCTCTCCTAAAATCCTTCCCTTCACATCCTCCTGCCCAGAGTGATGGTGGCACTTGGGAGAACTTTGCAAACAAAGCTGAGTCCACATCATGCCCCAGGGATGCCAATGCCACTCTGCTGAGCTGCCCTGACCCAGCTCATCTGAGCCCAGCAGGACTTCAGGCAGCAGCTGCCTGCTCCTGGGGTGATGGATGGAGCCTGAGGGATACCTGGATCGTCACAGCTTCCCTCCACCACTGTTTTGGGAGGGCTGCTGAGGTTACGCAGAGCTGCAGTCAGGAGCTGCCCTCACAGAAAGGAACCTCCTCGAAATCTGCAGCCTGGTTTGGTCATTCCATGGTTGTCTGTGAAGGATTCTCTTTTTCATGTCAAGTAGAGAAGCTGGAGAATGGGAATGGCAAAATCTTGGATCTGGGGCTGCTTCGTAAGACCCTTGAGATAACTGAAATGTTGGTCTACAAAAAATAGCAGAGAATGAGCAATGGGAAATAGGATAACCAAATTATTACCTCCAGGTTCAGGATGCTGTTTGACTCATTGAAGACTAGAGAGATGGAAAGAGGTTTCAAAAAACCCCAAAAAAGCCAAAAATCCTATGATAAATGGCTTGCAATGAATGATTCCACCTCTTTGTACAGCTTTTCTTTGCTATTTTAGAAGATGGAAATCATATATTGGGATTAATTTAACCAGTGAGTCAGGTTTGGTGACTTAAATCACTGGCTCCCCCCTCCTCTATCATTTCTGCAAACTCAATTCTTCTTTTTCTGTTCGTGAATCATCCTTGGTTTCCAGAATTCCATCCCTCACTCTCAGCTGTTGAATGAACAGAGTGAATGGATGTGTTTTCTCCTCTGCAGTGTTGACTCACTGCTCTTTTTCAGGAAAGGCAGCCTGACCATTAGGCTTGAGCTGCTGGCAGGGGGGTTTAAATAGGAGGAAAATGAGCTGAGCCTGTGCAGTGGGTCACTGAGACCTGTGCCCAGCTGATGGTGCACACACCCTGTTCCTCCTGTTCCACCTGCAGGGATTCCATCAGAGCCACCCCAGCAGCTCTCTGGGGCTGCAGCGATGCTTTCAGCCATTAATGCCACTCCATGGAGAGGTTGGCTGTAAATTTCTTTTTTTTTTTTCCCTTTACAGGTAGGGAACTAAAACCAAGGGAGAGTTTCTGACACACAGGAGGGCTGGTTAACTCCAAATATCATGGGCAGGATGTTTGGGCCCCAGCTGAGCCCTGTGTCCTGGGACAGGTGGGGGCTGTTTGTGCCTGACCCCACAAAGAGCTTGGCATGGATGTGCAGGGATTTGTGTCAGGAAGGGCTGAGATGGGGACAGGGACACACAGAAAGCTCTGCTGCTGTTCAGGAGGAGGGCTGGCAGTCCCCTTGGCTTGAAACTCCAATCTCGCCACGCCCAGGAACACCAGGAAGGCTGCACTGATGGCTGAGCAAATATATGGAGATATTTGTTGGCTCAGAAAATCACAGAAACCCCAAATCCTGCTCCTGTTTGCTAAGACTCTTGTCTATAGGCTCTGCCTAAACTGGGAACACTTCCCAGTGTACTGGGAATGTGCACGTGAGGCACCTTTTGTGCTGCTGTGAGGAGAACAACTCCAAAATTAACATAAAGGTGTACGTATATTTCTCATATGTATATATAAATATTAGAGACATATAGATTGTAGAGAGGATATAGGTATTTATATAGGTGTAGATTATATAGATGTAGATGTAGATATAGGTACAGATACAGCTACTGATAAAGATATAGGTATATAAATATAGATTAAATATAGGTACAGATACAAAAGACTCCCTCCAGGGTGGCTGGGAGTGTCTTCCCTCCATGGAAAGCCCCTGCCTCCAAACGCCTCAGCAGGAATCCTCCTTTCATTCCTCAAACCCTGTGGCTTTCAGCACCAGAGGGAGGAGCTGGGCACATCCATCCCTGGAATATCCTTTCCTCCCTGGCAAGGAAAGCTCAGTCACAGTAGCAGAGGTAAGTGCCAAGTGCCAGCCCCTGGGTTCCTGGGATCACTCCATGATGCCAGCTCTAATATTTAATTAAGGGTAACTCGTTTGCCTCTTATTGCAGAGATAAGTTGAAAAATGCAGGTTGTGGGTATGGAAAAGGTCCAGAGAGCTGGAGGCAAATAAACAGATTTTAAACATTTTTTATTTTAAACCTCATGGGTTTTTTAAAGCCAGCTCCACCCTGCAGCCTTGCCCTGAACATGACTGGGTGTCCAGTTCATCTCTGCATCACTCCACAGCTGTGCTGGGATAACTCTGCTGAAGCCCCCAGGCCTGCATGGCTTTAAATCATGGAATCCTGGAATTGCTAAGGCTGGAGAAGACCTTCAAGTTCATCCAGTCCGACCATCAACCCAGTAGCACCACATTCACCACTAACCCATGTCAAGTGTTGCATCCTCAAATTTTTCAAGCACCTCCAGGGATGGGGACTCCACAACTGCCCTGGGCTGAACAACCCTTTCCATGAAGAAATATTCCCTAATATCCAGTCTAAACCTCCCCTGCAACAACTCAAGGCCATTTCTTCTTGTGTTGTCCCTGTTCCCTGGGAGCAGAGCCCGGCCCCTCTGGCTGTCCCCTCCTGTCAGGAGCTGTGCAGAGCCACAAGGGCCCCCTGAGCCTCCTTTTCTCCAGGCTCAGCCCCTTCCCAGCTCCCTCAACCAGACCCTTCCCCAGCTCTGTTCCCATCTTTGGACACTCCAGCCCCTCAGTGGAGCATTTCTTTCTGCCTTGTAAACCCTCTTGCCTTTTACTCCATCTTGGATGGCTTTTCCCAGCTTCTGCCAGCCCTCAAATATCCCATAAAATAACTTTTCCACAGTATCCCTCCAGATGCTCTCTGGGTCCCCCTTTATGCAATTTCAGAGGGTTGGAGAGCTTGCCATGCTACATTGCCCTCAGAAATGGAATTCTCCTAAAGCACAGCTTTGAGCAGCACGTACAGCAGTGCCTGGAATTATGCTAAGCACTGCTCATCAGAATTATTATATTAACTGGAAAGGGGGAGCACACACAATTTAACAGGGGAGAAAGAGAAACAAATCTAAGAAGAAAAATCGGTGTTTTACAAAGAGGAGAAAGCCAGGAAAGCAGTGACTGTAAAAGCTTTGCTGCAGTTAAGGGACCTTTTATTGTGGGGATTTAAAAGCTTTTGCTTTTCAGGGTACACATTATGGAAGGCAATCCAGGGATCTGCTGGGCACAAGGGCGTTGGCAGATGCCCAGGCACCAGGGCTGACAGCAAAACCTGGCTTTTATTAAAGCAGGCTTTGGAAGACCTCAGAACTATGTCAGACATCAGCAGGACAATTACTGGCTCCAGCATGCCTGAGGATGAGGCATGAGTGGCAGCAGGAGAAGGATCTGCTGGATTAGGGATTTCTCCTTCTCCCAACGACCTGAGGCTGGGCACAGCTTTGTCCTGGGCTCAGCTTTGTCCTGGGCTGAGCTTTGTCCTAGGTACAGCTTTGTCCTGGGCACAGTTCTGTCCTGGGCTGAGCTTTGTCCTGGGAACAGTTCTGTCCTGGGCTCAGCTTTGTCCTGGGCTGAGCTTTGTCCTGGGCACAGTTCTGTCCTGGGCTCAGCTTTATCCTGGGCTCAGTTCTGTCCTGGGCTCAGCTTTGTCTGGGCACAGCTTTGTCTGGGCTCAGCTTTGTCCTGGGCCCAGTTCTGTCCTGGGCTCAGCTTTGTCCTGGGCTCAGCTCTGTCCTGGGCACTCTGTCACCCTTGAGGCTGCTTTTGGCACAGACCAAAGCTGTCCCAGCTCTGCTGCCAGGAGGGCCTGTGGAAGAGAAGCCTCACTAAAACATCCCCAGCCAGGGGGCAGAAATGGCAATAAAATATTGATCTGCAAAGAGTTAATGATTCCTGTGGCTGTTCATTCAGCGGGGGAGAGGTGTGCTGGGATCAAAACAGAGAGAAAGGGAATCAGAAATCCTTGCCTGGTTCTCCCCTCAGCTCATTCCTTTGCAGTGGAAAATGGTATTTAACCATCTAAGAACTTTTCTTTCTAATCTGGGAACAGAAACAGACATGCAAATGTGTATGTAGAGACAAATGCAAGCGTGTGTGAGCACAGACATCTCTGGAAGTGTTTAGGAGCATATTTTACAGAGTGTTGGGAGTCAAATAATGAACATTTTGGAGTGTTTGCAGCTCTGTTGTTGACAGCAGCTGAAGCAATGCAAAGCATCATTCAATGTTTCAGAGCTGCTCCTGCAGTGCACGCAAGTTATTCAACTGGGGGAAACAGAGTAACACATTGTGTTATGTTGTATTGTGAGAAAACTTAATTTGTTTGATGGTTTTGCTTTGAATATAAAAAAGACCAGTAAAGGAAATGTTTTGTTATTACTGCAGAGCATATTGGCTGAGATCTCAGAAGCAGTGGGAGGTTTATTTATCATGGACCAGCTGCAGGAAGAGCTAATATGGACATAAACCTCCCCAGACCCAAAGCAGACTTGAGGAAAGAGTCCCAAAAAGACTCTGAGAAGACAATGCTAACTCATAAAGTATTGGTTTCTTATTATATTGATTATATTGCCATGATAAAATATAAATTTGGTGTATCCAGCAATGACAGCTTTACTGCCTTATTGTGCTGATTATTACAGAAAACATAAATTGGGTCATAATTCTGAAGAGTCATCGAAAGCCATGTGCAACTCTGAGGTTATTAATTTGAAATGAGGCTTAGGAGGCCTTCTGGAGAAGATCAATACATCAGTGAGTGTGTTGGCACACACACACACACACCCCTGGGTTATCTCCACTGCTCACCTGGACAGTCCTGTCTCACCCAGACCCACGGGCAGCTCGTGCTCCTGATCTCCCCCACCCCAGGAGTGCCTTAACACCTCTGCTCTGGGGGAATGCTGAGGGAATTGGGGTGTCCAGCCTGCATAACAGAAGGTTTTGTGGTCACCTAATTCATTTCCTGAAGGGAAGCTATCAGAAGGATGGGGAGTCACTTGGGACAAGGGGTTGGTGTGCCAGGACAAGAGGGAATGGCTTCCACTGCCAGAGGGCAGGGATGGATGGGATATTGGGAGGGGATTTTTCCCTGGGAGTGTGGGCAGGCCCTGGCCCAGGGTGCCCAGAGCAGCTGGGGCTGCTCCTGGATCCCTGGCAGTGCCCAAGGCCAGGCTGGACAGGGCTGGAGCACCCTGGGACAGTGGAAGGTGTCCCTCCCATGGCAGGGCTGGAATTAGATGATTTTTAAGGTCCTTTCCAACCCAAACCATTCTGTGATTCCATGACTGATAAACAACTGAGGGCAGGAGTCCAGTGTTGTTTGCAGAGGTGATTAATCACAATAATCACCATTTAACTCCCCTCACTTTTCATGCAATCCCAGAATTTGGTAAAAATGTGCCCCACGAGCGGAAGGGACTGAGGAGAGCACAGGGCCCAGGCCTGTCACAGGGCACTGTCACCTCACAACTCCAGCTGTGAATCCTGGCCGTGTGCCCCTGGAGGGTCCCTGGATCCCACCTGAGAAATCCACGCTGGAGAGGGAAAGCCATCCTGCTCAGTCCATGGCTGGGCAGGCTTGACCCTGTCCCTCTGAGGAGCAGCCCTACACAGAGCATTTTGGCCTCCTTTCCCTAAGTGCTAAGCAACCAAGCACTCATCTCCTCCAAGGGCTGGTTTCACAGGGGACACAGAATTCCTGGGAAAAGCTATCCCAGCTCAGGTCCCAGCCAGCCCAGGCCCTTCTGTGCATCTCCACAGTGTGGCCAGCTGAGATGCTCTGCCATAAGGCCAAGCTACAAACCTGCCACAGCTTGGCCCAGCCTGTTTGGTTTTCCCAGAAGCCAGAGATGGTTTTGGGGACACAACATTGCCAGGAACATCTCCCAGGCCTGCCCTCCCAGGGGAGCAAGGGCTGTGGGTGATGTTCTTCTCCCAGCAGCCACCTGAGGGGCAATGCCAACAGCCTGGTGTTCAGTTTCACAAATCCCAGCATGGTTTGGGTTGGAAAAGACCTTAAAGCTCATTCCACACCCTCGCACAGGCAGGGAGATCTTCACTCTCCCAGGTTGCTCCAAGCCCTGTCCAGCCTGGCCAATATCCCTTGGGAAGTTTGATTGCAGTGAATAATTGGTCCCTTTGAGCCTCAGAAGGAATGTAATTGTCTCCAAGTGCAAATACAATAAATCTGGTGAAGTTAAAGGTACCACGAGATCAGATAACAGCTTCTCAAGTTGAAATGGAATATGGAGTCCTCTCTCTTCCATTGTATTTTATCAATTAACCTTCAGCAAGCACAAAGGTTTCCCTGGATTTGGTGCTCCTGCTGGCATCTGGAGGAAAAGATACAAACTGTACAGAATTCTCTCTTTTGAGGAGAACACCTTTAATAACCAAAAATGTTTCTGCACTTGGAATAATGAGAGTGGCTTTTCTCTTTCAAATGCTAAATTATTTCAAGCTGAGCTGTTGGGAACCATTAATAATTCAAGGAACTCTGCTTTTGGTAAGAACAACATCTGTTGGAAGGTTAAGGCATAAGAATAACCTGACTTTCAAAGTTATTTTACCATTTCTTTATTCTCTTCGTGAGGAAAAAAAGGGTTATTTTGGTAAATTATAGGAAGGAGCTGCTAAAGTTCCACTTGCAAAACAAGGAGGGCTGGATGTCTGCAGTGGATGTCTGCTCTGCTTTGCCTTCCTTCCCTGGAGCACCAGCTTCTCAGAGATGTGGCCTTCAGCCTCTTCTCATCTGCAGACCCCAAAATGTTCTTTCAGACCCCTCCCGATTATTTTTATCAGCCCCTCCTGACTATTTTTAACAGATTTATTATTTCTCAGCTTTTTGACATTAGACATCATTTCCCAGCTCCTTTTCCCTGGCTCTTTAGAAGTTGTTCACAGATTATTAGCA
The DNA here is from genome assembly GCF_017590055.1 of Onychostruthus taczanowskii. Lineage (NCBI taxonomy): Eukaryota > Metazoa > Chordata > Aves > Passeriformes > Passeridae > Onychostruthus > Onychostruthus taczanowskii. Next base: position 481,872 of record NW_024503680.1, on the reverse strand, counting down.
GACCACAATCATCTTAGATGGTGGCTGAGGTCAGGAAAGAGCTTTGAGACTATCAAGTTCAACCATCAACCCACCACCACCATGTTCATCGCTAACCCATGTCCCCAAGCGCTACATACACAAGTTTTTTGGTCACTTCCAGTGATTCCACCATTTCCCTGGGCAGCCTGGCCGAATGCTTTACACCCTTTCCATGAAAACATTTTCCTAATGTCCAATCTAAACCTCTCCTGGTGCAGCTTGAGCCATTTCCTCTGAATGAAGGAAAAAACTTCCCCAGTTCTTCTTGCCAAAGAAGAATGAGAGAGATGAAAAGCATGGATGGATCTCTGGAGGGCAACCCATCCCGTAAGTGTAGGATCCTATGGATCACACTGTGGAGGTGCCAGCCTCTGGCTCTTTCCACAGACACTTGGGAGAAGTTAGATGACTGAATGAGACCCAAAACCTGATTTGTGAGGGGAAAGCTGAGAAATGTTTTGTCCTCCTTCCAGAAATGAGTCAAATAACCAATGTACCTAAAAGATTAACAGGATTTAGAAGGCAGACCCACGTGCAGATTGGTATTTCAAGCTCTCCACATGTGTGGAGATGGGAATTTGAGGCAGCTTATTGACAAAGATGCTTTTGCCAGACTCAGTCCACAGGCAGGGTTGGAATTCTGTGTCTCTACAAAGTTCAACTTTAGAATTTTGTGTGGTATTTATGTTCAACCAGAACTTTCCTCATCCTGTAAAACTTCTCTGCTAGCCCAGCTGAAGTACGAGCAGTCCTAGTGATTTTCACGTGGGTTACATAGAGATGTTGCAACCCAGGTAGGAGTCTCTCAAAACAGAGCTGTGATGTTACATCTGTCCCTATTCCCTCACCAAATATTCCTCCCAATTTCCGTGACTTTCCAAACAATGTCTTTCTTGAACTCTCAGCTCTTGGGGAAAGTGCATATCAGAGCAGGAGGTTAATTTTTTCACTGTTAAAAAGTGAATGAAGAGACTCCAGAATAAAAGAGAAAATTTTCACTATCAATCTATCCCTGGCAGCTGGGAAGACATCCCTGATCCACTATCCAGCCCAGATTAAGGAAGTGATCCTTTGGTGGCCTGTAGGTGAAATTGTTTTTAAAAAACATGTCCTGGCACTGTTGAGGCCCCATCTCAAATTCTGGGGGCAGTTTTGAGGCACCATGACAGGAAGGAAATTGAGGGGCTGGAGTGTCCAGGGAAGGGAAGGGAGCTGGGAAGGGGCTGGAGCACCAGGAGGGGCTGAGGGAGCTGGGAAGGGGCTCAGCCTGGAGAAAAGGAGGCTCAGGGGGGACCTTGTGGCTCTGCACAGCTCCTGACAGGAGGGGACAGCCGGGGGGGGGGGTCAGGCTCTGCCCCCAGGGAACAGGGACAGGAGGAGAGGGAACGGCCTCAGGCTGGGCCGGGGCAGGCTTAGACTGGATATTAGGGAACATATCTTACTGGAAAGGGTTCTCCAGCCTTGGCACAGCTGCCCAGGGCATGGTGGTGTCCTCACCCCTGGAGTGATTTAAAATCTCTGTGGATGTGGCACTTGGGGACATGGGTCCGTGGTGGCCTTGGCAGTGCTGGGTTAACAACTGAACTCAGTGATCCTGGAGGTCTTTCCCAACCTAAACCACTCTTGGATTCTATGAGTCTATGATTTCCAAATAATTTTGTCCCTTCCTAGGAAAACCAATCCCAATTCTCTACAAATGATAGCTGTTTTGCTGGAAATCAAAGGGCCAGCTTTGGGTACCCTTTGTGCTTGAGCCTGCCTAATCCCAGTTTCAGAAATGGTGGTGTTTGTCTAGGCCAAGTGAATTTAAAGGCTAAGCCAAGTCCAAGCTTCTGCAGCCTCCAAATTTGGGGATGGAGTTTGATTGGAAGGGTTTGGATCTGAGCTCAGATCTGAGCCCTGTGCTGTGGTGATTTGACAGCAACATTACACAGCTCATGTTATTCATTGAACCTCATTAATTTAAGCTTAGGGTTTAAGAAGCTGCTGGAAGGGGAGTTGTTGTAGGGGTCATTCCTGTGTTAAACTTGTCAATGTGAAGGGCTCCTGTGAGATGAGATCTGAAGGAGATGTTAAAAAAGCACAATGAGCAGCTAAGGCAGCCATCCAGGCACCATGCTGGGCTTCTCTTTATACTTCTGTGCAATCCTCACCTGGGATAAATATTGATAATGCTGGGGTCTTGTGGGCATTGTGAACAATCTAATGGGGGTTGGAAGACCTCATTCTGGTGCTGATGGAGCTGCTAATTCAGGATGTTGCTCATTGCTTGTGACACTTGGAGGGAGCAGAGGTGGCTGTTCAGCCACGGGGATGGCAGGGGACTCTTGTCATCTCTGATGGCTCTGCCCACCTCCTAGAGAGGAAGACAAGCAAATTACCTCAGAGAAAAAAAAAATCTTGGAAAGAAATTAAGGTTTAAAGAACCTCAAAAAAGTTTCTGGTGGATCAGAGGCTGCAAAAGCACAACATTTAAAGGAAACACTACAGGACAGACGTATCCCTCACTACAAGGAGACTTTCCTTCCAGCCCAGAATCCACTGATGTCTAAAACCATTGGTGGAGAGTTGGGAGATCACTTTGGGAAAGGCTGAGATATGTCCCCTGCTTGCGGTATAAACACCCTTAAAGCACCTGTGGGCCCTCATGGCACCAGGGAGAGAAATCCCTGCACTGGCATTGAAGGATCATAAAGGTTTCCCCATGTGGACTGAAGGAAATTCTTCTAAGGCTGAAACGATCAAAGGATGGAAGAGATTCCTGCTTCTTGGTCCTGTCCTCCTCAAAATGGGGAGGGCAAAGAGGACCCAAAGTGCTGAAGCACTGCAAGTCCCACCACCCCTGAGCAGGGGAAGAGCCACTCCTGAGCTGCTGAGCTCCAGGCCCATTGAGCTCCTGCTAGTGAGGTTTGGTTCCTGAGGCTTTTGGGAAGTGTCCTTCTCCACCAGAAACCTGTAAGGATGAAGGATTGGCTTTTGTTGAACAAAACATATTTGTGCAACAAAAACCTGTTAAGAGCAGATCTTTCCTATGTTCTCCCTCCTGTTTTACTGGTCTACATTCCATCTTCCCAGTTTATAATCTCCTATATTGAAAGCCTGTTCTAAATCCTCAAGTTTTATGTTGGACTGAAGAATCAACTCGTCTGTCATGCACTGCACTTCCTTGCCTTCCTCTTTCCCTCTCATTTTGTAGGACTCTGGAACAATAACCAAGTCAAGAAGAAAGTTACCCAATAAAAACCTTCTGGAGGATGAGCATTGATTTTCCTGACACAATTTGGAACTCATTAGCATTTTCTGTTGCAGTGTTACATCACCCTTTCTATCAGGCGAGCTGCCTTGGACTGTTTTTTAAGAGGTTCTGTCCAGAGAGCATGTGGACTGTGGGGTGAAATCCAAAGTAAAATTCCCAAGGGAAGCCTAGCAGTGGAGTTATGAGTGATACAAATTAAAGGCACAGGGTCAGCCCTGCTTGATGCTCTGCAGATGAAAGTTGCTGAGAGCTCTGTCTTGTACAATACCAAGGTGTCCTGGTGCAGTTCCCAGTCTCCATCACCACCAGGAATCCTGGCAGAGGCAGCCTTTGGCCATGGGCTGTGCCTTTCCAGCACTGTCCTCACAGCCCCTGGGAGCTGGCAGAGCAGGAATATGAAGTGTGGGACAGGAGGGGAGCTCAGGCACAGCCTGACAGCCAGGCAGCAATCCTGGGAATTCCATCCATGCAGGCACAGCCACCTGGACTTCTCCATGCCTGGCTGGAGGGGACAGAGCATTCAGAAAGAGCAGGGAACCAGCTTTGCCTGCAGCACCTGAGTTTTCATTTCACAGGATTCCGTGGCTGAGAAAGAGGGGAATCTCCTTTCATTAGCCTGGCTCAGTGTCTTGGGTTGGAAATGGGATTGTGCATTCTGTCCCCATCTGTCAGAGCTGGGCAGTTCTCTGCTGTTCATGGGGCAGTTTTCTTCATCTCTCCCACAGCCAATCCTCCCTCCAGGAGATCTCTGCTGTCCATGGCCAGGGAGTGTCCCTGCAGGGCTGATCAAATTCCATCATCCCATGGGGAGATGCTCCGGCCAGGGCAGGATCCAAGCATTCCTACCTGGATACAATCTGAGCCTGGAACAGCACAGCAGCCTTTGCCCACTGCATTCCCAGAGGAGCAGCTTTCTCCTGCCCTGCATTCCCAGAGGGAGAGCAGGCCCATCTCCAGCAGCCCTGGAGCTTCAGAGGAAAACTGCAGCCTTGTGCAGGATCCCTGCTCCAGCAGAACCACAGCTGGCACTGCAGGAGGGCTGAGCCCCCATGGGATGGGACTGTGCCACCACCCTGACCCACAGGGGACAGGGCCTGCTCTGACTCTGGCAGTGGTTTGTTTTCTCTTTTTTTGTACTATTGCATTTGTATTTTAAATTTTCCTATTGAAGAACTGTTATTCCTACTCCCATATCTTTGTCTGAGAGCCCCTTAATTTCAAAATTATAATAATTCAGAGGGAGGGAGTTTTCATTTTCCATTTCAGGGGAGGCTCCTGCCGTCCTTAGCAGACACCTGGCTTTTTGAACCAAGACAGTCAGACATAGCAAAAAGGCAAAGATTAATGCCATTGAAACATAAGCAATTGGTGCTTAAACACAACATGGCAGATTTACTCTGAGCACATTCCAAACTGTGGAGTTTTAACAGTGGTAATAAAGCATTAAGGAGACATTGAAGCTTGAATGAACAGCAGAGAAACAGTTGTGTGTGGTGGGAGCAGAAATGAATCCCATTCCATGTGCAGCCTGTATGGAAATGGCCTTTGAGGCTAACGGGAGAAGGAACCATTTATTCCCTGGGAGTTCTTATAACAACTCCAACTGCTGAGCAATTTAAAACCTATGCATTTTTATAAGTGTCCATTTTTTACATTGGATGAAAAGAACCCTTTGGCATTGGTTAAATGATAAATAAGGCAAACAGGGGGATGCACTGCCAGCATACCTGTGGGACAGCTGGGAGGCACCAGCAACACTGCAATATACAGTCAGTTTGCCTTAGGAGTAGGAACACACCTGTGGCAAGGTGATTTCATGGGAAAAGTCCCACACCAGCAGGCCTGGAGTTGTACAGCCCTGTGGGAAAGCCTGGCAAGCCAGGGAGGTGCAGTGATGTGGGGAGGGGTCTGCAGAAGGGGAGAGGGGCACTTGAAGGAGGGCACATCCCTGAGCTGTGTCCCCAGCCAGTGGCTCCTTCCTGCTGGAACTGTGTGCTTGGATTCAGTGTGATCTCAATGCCTTTTTCCCCTCCCTGCCTGGTGCAATCAAAGCACATAAATAAGAGCAAAATCTCTTTACATCTCCTGGTTGCAATGCAGATTCCATCACCTCCTCCCTGCTTACTAATCCACCTCCCAAGAGCTCATTCCAGCAGAACCCCCCAGGAGCTGAGTTTTCTCCTGCTGCACAGGCTGTGGGTGGCCCTGATGTACGTAGGGGTGTGTGTGCCCACTCCAGGGGTGTGTGTGCCTACTCCAGGGGTGTGTGTGCCCTTCTGTGTGCCCCAGCCTGCAGCTCATCCAGCCCTGCCAGAACAAGATGCCACCACCCATGTCCCTGGTTTGGGACCTTGAAGTCCATGGGAACACCAGCAGAGAGCTGGGCCCCTTCTCCCAGACCCCAAAGTAGTGCTGGAGCTGGGAGCCCAAAGGCAGCACAGTCACATCTTTTCTGGTGTGAGAAAAACTTTGGTTATCACACTGAACACTCACCTTCACCATTTTAAAAGATAAGTGGGTTAGGTGGAATATTGTGAAGAATTCCTTCCTTGTGAGGGTGCTGAGACCCTGGCACAGGGTGCCCAGATCTGCTGTGGCTGCCCCTGCATCCCTGGCAGTGCCCAAGGCCAGGCTGCATGGGGCTTGGAGCAGCCTGGGATGGTGGAAGGTGTCCCTGCCATGACAGGGGGTGGCACTGGATGGGCTTTAAGGTCCCATCCAACCCAAACCATCCTGGGATTCTGTGATATTTGTGTGACACAAAGCACATGAGAGACAACACAGACACGCTTGAAGCTGAGAAGCCAGCTCAGCTTTCAGGGCTGAGTAGTATGTGGACATATATTTTCCAGAGAGATACAGACAGCAAAGGCAGAATTTAATCCAATTTTATGACCCAAAAAAATGACAAGAGAAAATTCAGATACTTTAAAAAATTTCAGCCAAGGAGCACTGAGGAAGCAAGATAAGCACCTCTGAATAAGCCCTCTCTTGGTATCATGTTTGCACTTACCACAGGTCGTGAGCAGCCCTGCAACACTTTAGAACTCAGATTTTTTATACCCAGAGTTCACTGAATACTACCTTCAACCCGGAATTTTAATTTTTGATCATTCCCAAAAAGGTTGACTCTGAATGGCTGAAAAACTTCACAGAGGAGGTGCTTTAAGAATTGACAAATATATATAAAAATAAAGAGGGGTTTTTTTTCATTTTTAAGGCTTTTCCATCAATGTGCCAGGGTGTGAGCAAGCTGTCAGTGCTGTCTGCATGGCCCAGCCCAGGGGTGCTCCATCACTTGTCCCCAGGCCAATCCTGCTGCCCTCAGGGGTGCTCTGTCCTGCCAGGGACCCCTGGATGAGGAATGGGGTAGGCTGTGACTCCCAGAACTGGTTTTGGCCCCAGTTACTCAGTGCCCCAACCCCTTTAGGTGGGGGACACTGCCTGGGAATCAGCGGCAGCAGCCATGGGGCAGCCTGGGCTGTGCTGCTCCCAGGGCCACCAGGCTGGGCATGGAGCAAACACTTCCCAAGGGCCAGACGGGCTCAGGGAGACGTTCCCGTGCCAGGAATGTTCCTCCTCTACCCTGTGGGAAGTGAAGGAGTCCCAGCCCATCACAGGCTGTGCTCTGCCCCAGCCCAGGCTGAGGGGCCAGCAGGAGCTCACCACATGTTGGGCTTTCTGCTGCACCTCCAGAGGGAGGTTCTGTGGCAGCAGCTCTCTGCTCACAGAGAGAAACACAACTTTCCCAGAAAAATACCTGGGAAAGACTGGGAGAAGATCAGAGAAAAGAGTGAGAAACAATTCTTATCTTAACCTGCTGCACCTGGTGTTGTGCACGTGTGGAATGTGTTATGGAGATTTGTTTACCAAAGGGTGGTTTCTTAATTAGCCAGTGCTGATGGTGTTTTAATTAAAGGACCAGTTAGGTCAACCTGTCTCATAACTGTCTATAAAAGCAATGGGTTTCTTAATAATGATATATAATATAATGATGTTATATAATATCATTATATCTTTATATATAATAAAGAGATTGATCAGCCTTCATGAATCATGGAGCCAATGCTAATTATTACCCAGCTGGGGCCCATTGCAGTGACAGAGCTTCTGCTGCTCCCCACCCCTGCAGCCTCTGTGGAGGCACTGCCAGCCTGTGTGGTGAGCTGCAGCCCATCAGGAGCCTCCAGGGGTGCATTTGTGATAATTTAGGCTCCGTGGGTGCTCTCTCTGTTGTTTGTCAGCACCTAAAGGTTGTTCCATTCTAAATGTAAAATAAAGTCAGACAAATTCCTCTGCTGGCCTCAGCCTGACTAACAAGGATTTTTTTTTTTTATTTATTTACTCCTTTTGAGTTGCCCAGTCGCACTATTTAAAGTTTACCCTCTGTCCTCACTGGCTGCACAAACTGCTCCTCCTGATTCCCTCTGTCCCAGTGTGGTGGACAATCCTGAAGACACCCAGTGAGGCAGAACAGGAACCCCCAACACCTGGGAATGCTGAAGGTTCTGCCAAGCCTTTGCCAGGACTGTGTTTGCACCTTGTTGTCCTGAGGATCCCTCAGATCCACTGGGGTGCCCAGTCTGGAGAACAGAAACTCCAGAGAGACCTCAGAGCCCCTTGCAGTGCCTAAAGGGGCTCCAAGAGAGCTGGAGAGGGACTGGGGACAAGGGATTGAGGGAGAGGACAAGGGGGAATGGCCTGAGGCTGAAGGAGGGTTAGTTTAGATGGGATATTGGGAAGGAATTCTTCCCTGTGAGGGTGGGGAGGCCCTGGCACAGGGTGCCCAGAGCAGCTGTGGCTGTCCCTGGATCCCTGGCAGTGCCCAAGGCCAGGCTGGATGGGGCTTGGAGCAGCCTGGGGTAGGGGAAGGTGTTCCTGCCCATGGCAGGGGGGTGTATCCTCTTTAAGGTCCCTTCTGAACCAAACCATCCAGTGAGCCTTTGCTTCTCTGATCCCTTCCTCTTCCCATCTTTTTGTTTTCCTGCCTAGTTTCACACTCTCCCACTGCCAGTGTGTCCCTTCAGACCTGTGACTGGGTCTGGCTGTGGGCACTGGCACTGGGGAATCTCATACAGACCAAGACTGATAAAAATAACATCATTCACTGAAATGCAGAATAATGTTAATTAGCCATTGCAGTACCTGGTACAAATATGGCTGTTCCTGTGAAACTCAAGCACTGGTGCAGTACCAGAGATACCCAGATTCTGACACCCAGGGGTGTCAAAACACCTCATTCCAACACCAAATGCATGCGTTTTGCTGCTTGAAATAGACATTCTAGGCAGGCACTCTGCACATTTGAAAAGCCACGTCTCATCCTCCTTCTCCTTCCCTGAGCCGGGAGTCCATGGGGAGATGGTTTCATCTCCCAGCAACTTCCAGAGCCTGGAAATTCAGGGAATATCCTGAGCTCGGAGGGACCCCCAGGATCAGCCAGCCCAGCCCCAGCCCTGCTCAGACCCCCCAACAACCCCACCCTGGGCACCCCTGGCAGCGCTGTCCCAGCGCTCCAGGAGCTCTGGCAGCCTCGGGGCCGTGCCCATTCCAATCATACAGGAATGCCACTCCTGCTCCCTGAGCCAGGCAAGGCTCCTGGGCTCTGTTCCTCAGGGTTGCACCCTCCAGCCTCAGCCCATCTCTTTCTCTTCCTGCTCTCATTCTGCTGGAGACAACGGTGGTTTCTCCTTTAACTCGTTCCCCAGCTTCCCTGGGGAATCTTGGGGAAAAAAAAAAAAATCTTAAAAATGTTTTTCTGAGAAAGTGCAAAAAAGGGAGGGGAGGGGAGGGGAGGGGAGGAGGTTTGTCCAGGTCTGAAAAGGAGGGAAAGCAAGGTTCTGCTAGGTTTTAGCCATCAGAAATTAATTCCTTATTTGTCCTGTGGAACCTGGGGGAAACCCTTGTGGATGCAAGGGAGAAGCAGGCAGGAAAAGCAGCCTCAATGTGAGGGATGAGTAACTGCATTTAAAAAATGCAATTTAAAATTCCTTCATGTTTCCTGTGTGCTGTGCAGCCCCGGGGCTGAGCAGAGTTGGGAGCCCAAACTCACAGGGGATTTCAGCATCCTCCAGCTTGGCTTCATTCCCAATCAGAGCAGAACAAGAAGCCTTTGAAATGATCTGCTGTGACAAGGGCTCATCACTGTTGTTTGTTCCCATTTTGCTGTGATGTTTTGCTGGGAATTCAAGATTCCCTGGGTGTGGTGCTGAGCCAGGGACTGGCTGGGAGAAGGTGCTGGAGGAGCAGGAAGAGAAAGAGATGGGCTGAGGCTGGAGGGTGCAACCCTGAGGAACAGAGCCCAGGAGCCTTGCCTGGCTCAGGGAGCAGGAGTGGCATTCCTGTAGGATTGGAATGGGCACGGCCCCGAGGCTGCCAGAGCTCCAGGAGCGCTGGGACAGCGCTGCCAGGGGTGCCCAGGGTGGGGTTGTTGGGGGGTCTGGGCAGGGCTGGGGCTGGGCTGGGCGATCCTGGGGGTCCCTCCCAGCTCAGGATATTCCCTGAATTCCCAGGCTCTGGAAGTTGCTGGTGTGGATGAAACCATCTCCCCACGGACTCCTGGCTCAGGGAAGGAGAAGGAGGATGAGACGTGGCTTTTCAAATGTGCAGAGTGCCTGCCTAGAATGTCTATTTCAAGCAGCAAAACGCATGCATTTGGTGTTGGAGTGAGGTATTTTGACACCCCTGCAGCTGGAATCCATTCCCACGAATTAAGAGGAGCACAGAAAACTCTGGAAGAAGCGTGAGGGCTGCAAGGCTGAGCAGCTCCTGCAGGTGTGGAACTGCTCCTGCTCCGGGAGCTCTTCCTGGAGTCCCAGAGGAGGGGAGCTGGGCTGTGGCTTGTGCTTCGCTCCCCAGTTTTTCTGTGTGGGCTCAGGTGTGAGTTTGGCTCCCAGAACCTCCACTGCTCCCATCAGCTCACTGCAGGGAAGGCTGAGACCCCGGCAGTGCCGGCTGCAGGATTCATTATTCAGGCTGGATACAGCACAGGCTGGATTTGCTTTGAGGAAAGGGCAGCAAGGGCAGCTAAAGGCTTTGAACTTTGTTTTCACCTGGATCCTGCACTTCCCCCCAGGACCCAAGGCAGCTGCTCCAATGGAACTCTGAACAACTTCTTCCAGCACAGCTTTCCTTGGGTATTGTGGTTTGGATGAGGGATGTGGCTGCTCAGGATTCAGCTGGGGAGGAAAGCAGCTTCTCTTACAATCCCCTTGCAGGGACCAAAAGAAAACATTTAGATTTCAAGCCAGTTTTTTAGCCAAAAAAAAAGTGTTTTCAGTGCTTTTCTGCTCCAAGCAGAAACCCCAAATGGTGAAGTTCTCCATCATTCATGACAAGTTTTCATCACCTACACCTTTCTGCAGAGCATCCATAATCTCACTGGGCATCACCACCTTCTCATGTGGTAAAAACTGAATTTTCAGGTAAGAAATTGAGATGTGATGGATTAGCCATCAATGTCTTCTCCTCTCTGCAGGCTGCTCCCTGGCAGGGTGTTGGAGGCAGATGGAATCCCTGGGAACAGAGGGAGCTGGGAGGCTCAGGGAGCACGTGCAGGTCTGTCCCACACTGCCCATGGAGGTAATTCAGCAGCAGACACTGAACAGACCCAAGGGATGCACTAAACACAGATTGGGATATCTCATTATGAGCAGTTGCTTACTGGGAGCAGGGTTTAAAGCAGAGAATGTTTAGTGCCTTTAAATATTTTAGAGAAATCCATAATATTTTCCATTAAAGACATTCTTATGTGATCCAGTGTCACTTGCACTGCTTAAGAGATCCATTATGCAAGATACACTCTAGCACCAAAACACATCTTTGACATGTTTGAAGTGGCACTGGAGAGACAATTTCTGTGTTAGTCATGAAAGGATTATGGCAAAATTCTCACATTTTTTTATTTAAAAAAAAAAAGAAAAGCTAGTTATTGAATCTTGTTAGAGTGTCATCATTAAATAATCATGATGAAATTCTCAGCTGGAATGAAATAGAAAATATTTATGGTAATGGTAAAAAGAGAAAAGCAACTCCTTAGGCACCTAAATCATCCTTCTCCAGGGAGTTCTACTCATCTTTAATTACTGGGGGGTGTAGGATTCGTCCCTTATTTTCATTTTGGGTTTTGTCATGATCCAGAGCTGGAACTACGTTCAATTAGTCATTGCTTATGTTTGGGAACAGGCCTGTGAGCATCGCCTTGGGAAGAGACCAAGCTGCAGAGCACACCATTTCCCACAGGCTTCATCTGAAAGGCAGCAGAGCCTTTGGGCAGGGAATGGGGCCCTGCAGCCATCCCCACACCCGGGCAAGCTGGGGGTGCTCCCATGGGACAGCCCAGAAGCAGCTCATTCCCAGCACAAACCAGGGAAGGAGACAGGTGAGGCTGCAAGAGCTGGAGATTTGGAGCAGAGGAGCCCCAGGACTGGACTGGCTCATTGGGGAAGAGAGCTCCCAGTTGGGTCCCTCTGCACAGCCCAGAGGGATCAGGAGGATCCTTGCTCCTCCCGGATTGCAGCTGGAAGGGAGGGCACAGCTGCACGGACCAAGGTGCCACAGCAGAGATCCCATCAGTGAAACCAAGGACTGGCCTGATGCAGAGAGAAACAAAACACTGTAAAATGAAAATTGGCTTTCTCTGGGTGTTTTCTACCCTTTGCAGGTCATTTATCCTCGGTAGGTGTGGTCTGAGCCCAACCCCCGGGGCTGTGTGGCTGGAAGGAGAGGGCTGTTATGGCAGGAGGGTGCCAGAGGCATTCAGGGGTGTAAATCTCTGGCAGTACACACAGAAATACCTTCAAAGCTATTGCTCTGGAAAACCTGGCTGCCAGTCACACATTCCCCAGAGAGGTACAAGTACAGGGACATTTTTTCCAGGAGAGGAGCTGGCAGTGCTGCCTGTGCCCTCCCTTCCCAGGCAGGCTCCCTGTGGCACCCCACACATTATTTCCAATGCAGAGCCATTAACATGCTACTGAAGAATTCCCTGGACCTGCTATTTTTTCGTGCTTCTGTCACTCTTTGAGTTTGAATCAAAAGGGGAACACAAAGTCCTTTGTTTCTCCCTCCCCTGAGACCAAGGGATGGCAATTATCCTTCAAACACAGCAGAAACTTTCTGAAAACTCTGGGGGGAAACTGGCTAATGAATCCAACTTCAGCAGCAGCACAGAACTCGCACAGAACTCCTCTTCAGATCACATCATGTCAGCCCTGAGCACAGGAAAGCTTGGCCATTTGGCTGGGTCCCCTCTGGGACAGAGAAATTAAATGAGTGAAAACAGATGCTCCAAAGTTATTCTGAAACTGGGAGATGTCAAGTGCCTTGTAATTCTCTCACTGGAGCCACATGAATTTAACATTGTAAGCAAGAAATCTCTCCTAGGGATGAGTGTCCTTCTAGGGAAATTTAGGGTAATAAAATTCAGTGTGTGATCTTAGGGCAATATTTGATTTGATGCTCTTTCACACTCACAGGCTCACCAGCACCAAGACACATTTATCCAAGTGCAGGGACCAAGTTGACACATGTGATACAGAGAACAAGGAATTCTGGTTCTCTGGGTACCTCTGAAATTGCCTTGAACTGGCAACAAAAAAATGTGGGCACGACAGCTCTCCTAATCCTCCTACAGTGCAGATTTCAGTGTGTGTCTTGGTTTGAAAAGACAGGTGTCTGCTAAGGAAGGCAGGTGCCTTCCTTGAATACAGAATGCACAGCCCAGCCACATCTTGCAACCCAGGACAGGGACCCTTCTGCTCCAGCTGGGATCTGGAAGTGCTGCTCTAGGGAAACCAGGGAGTGCTGTGTTCACCCAGGCTGGGTTCAGTCCCTGGAGCAGCTCAGCTGCAGCACCAGCCCTGTCTGCAGGGAACCACAAAATTGCTGGTGCCAAACCCCTCAGAGCAGCTCCCTGTGCTGCAGGATGTCCCTGCACAGCCAGAGGACACCCCTGAGAGCCAGGGGCTGCCAGGGCAGGCGGTGGCTTCGATGGGAAGGACACCTGGCCAGCTGGGAACTGCACTGGAGCCACCTCCTCGTTTCACACAAGCTCTGAAGAGCCATCAGCCAGTGATGCCTGCCCATGGCACTGACCTGGGCAGGCTGTGACATGGAAATGAATCACTCCACAGCCCTTGGCCAGCACTCTTCCCACCCCCTCTCTTTGTTGTGCTCCTCCATAAATCCCACACCACTCCCATCCATGAGCTGGGATGTGCTTTGTGTTCAAACCACAGGAACTGCTGAGACACGCTGCTGCCACTGCAAAGCCAGAACACTTTAATGTTCTGGAATAAATTAGGGATTTCTGGGAGCCATTTAAATATTTACAGCACTTTGCATCCTCCACCACAATCCCTGTTGTCTCTCTGTGACCTTTCCCAGACCTTGCAGGAGAAAATTAATTAGTTTTCTTCATTTCGCATCACTCCAATTACACTCACCTTGCTCCTCACTCATTATGATAATTTTGCTTTGAGAAACTTGACTTATTAAAATGACTCCCTCATAGAGTTTAAAGTGTGGTTGTTTGCTGCTTTAGAGTGTGGATGCTCACTCGTGTTTCTGTCACTGGAAATGCAGATGAACAGCAGCCTGGAACTGGCAATAACAACAAGGTTTGTCATTTATGTAGCATTGAGGCTTAATTGAAGGCTGTGAGGACCCTTCTCCACCAAGCTCTACACAAGTACCCAAAGCACTCAGTCTGCAATGGGTAAATGCTGCCTTATTAATACAATTTTGCAGAGGCACAAAGGAGACAAGAGATTAATGATGCTTTTGCTACTCCTGAGCATCCAAAAATCATGAATCAGTTCATTCTCCCCTTCAAATGATAAGTGATTTAAAAATTAAAATATGCTTTGGGTCCTTCTTAGCATCCATTGGCAGTTGGGTTTTTATTTGCCTACTCTCCTCCTAAGATCCATTTCAAGCATTCTGTGCAATGACAGAGAGTAAAATATTACCAGAATGAAAACTGAGACATTCACTTGACTCCAGGTGATGTGACTTCAAACAGAGTGATAAGTAGAGAAAGACTGCAGAGTAATAACTCCCTTGCCTGTGAGTGTGGAAGGAGCCAGGAGTTAAATCTCTCCAGTTACATTCTAGTGCAGGGGCTCTGTATGCAATGCCCAGATCTTTCAGAGTGAAGAAAATTCATAAAAATATCTGTATTTCCTGTCATTCTGTTTATCCCGTGGCTCAGCACAGCTCTAACTTGTATCACCAGGGTCTGACACACAACAGCAAAATCTCTCCCCGTGTTCAGAGCTGACTCTCTCCAGAAGGAGACTGTTCCTCAGATAAATACCCTGACAGGATTTGGGATTCCCCACTGTGAGCCAGGCACCGTGCTGGGCCAATTTTGGTAAAGCTGAAAAAGAAACCAGAGCTGGAGTTGGCTCTGCAGCTCGCGCCTAAGATGCCTCTTCACTTCAACTTCAGAACAAAGCAGGAAATAATAATTTCCTTTTGGTTTTTGATTAAGGATCTTTAATTCCACATGGCATATGGCTACATCAAAGAGCCTTTTCAGCTTTGCATAAACAAGCAACAGTCACAAAACCACTTTAGAAGTTGGTCCTTGGAGCAGGCACAAGAAATAGCTTCCCTTGCAGTGTGGCTGCAACCTGTCCATGTCTGTTAATGACTCCAGCTCATTAGCTGGAGCAGCAGCTCTGTCCATTGGGACAACCTCTCATTCCAGGCTGCTTCAGGGAACAATATTGTAGTGGTTTTGGTTCGTTCATTTGAGATTTTGCCAATTTTGAGATTTTTTGGTTAATGTACTAATGAGTGTGGTGGGTTTTAGTGTTGGTTAATTATCAGTGTATTCACTTTTTGCTGTGAGGTAGGATTAGGAGAAAGGCAAAGTAGGTTTAAAGCTTTAAAAGGGCACAAAGAAAGGTTCATTAATAGTAACTAAAGAAAGAGTAACAAGAATCAGAATAAAACCTTTAGAATACTTCTCATCTTTGTTGGCATATACGACTTCCCAATAGTTCAACAGACAAGCAATTACACAGAAGTTTTTACATCACTTCCCTAAATATGTCCCATACAAAACCAGCACAAATATCACCAGCAGAACCGTGGAAGGTTCAGACACAGCCAGTGGCATTGACAGAGCACAGCCTGGCTGCTCCTCCTGGGCAAGAATCGCTGTCACCAGGCTGGGTTTGGTGGTGGATCATGGCACTGGGAGTCCAGCATGGCTGGGGCTGGAAAGGACCCAGGGGCAGGGACACCTTCCACTGTGCCAGGCTGCTCCCAGCCCTGTCCAGCCTGGCCTTGGGCACTGCCAGGGATCCAGGGGCAGCCACAGCTGCTCTGGGCACCTCAGTGAACCTTTGGGAAGAAAGAACCCAGTGATGCTTTAGGAACAGGAGCCTCCATCCAAACAAAGCCTCTGCTCATTGAAATGGCTGCACCCTCCTTTTTCTCTCACATCTTACAAATTAGAATAAAGTTTCTCCCTGCCTGTTAATGTTTTCGAGTTCTTTAAAGATCTGACACATTTGAAGTTGAAAGTCCTGTTGAGATGAAAGGCCCATTCCATGACAAGTGGTATCTACAGAAGACAAAAGCAAGGAGGGAGGCTTTGGGGGTTCTTACTAACAGCCTAAAAAGGGAGTTTGCACTGGCTGCAAAGCACCAGTCTGTCTCACTGTTGATTATTTATCAGAGAAGCGGGCAAACAAACCAAAGTGGAGCCAGGCACAGTTTCTGGTAGAGAAGGGATGGATCAGCATGGAAGCAGTCTGTTTACCCCAGCCCACGTGGCTCCAGCACATCCGTGGGTCTGAGGGGTCAAGCTCTGGGCTTGAGGAAGAAGGGACACCTTGGAACTTTGGTTTCAATGTGACGAATGCTGTGACAGCAACTCTGTTACAGACCTAAGCCAAGCAATAATCTCATTTCAGTTTCTATACATTCCCTTCTCTGCCACTAATATGAATACTATAATTAAAAATGGCATTTAAAAAGCTTTTTTTTTTAAATAAATTTTCCAAGTTTGAATTCTTCTAGCCCACAAATGAAATTATTTTGGTTCTGAAAATCACTGTGAATATCTTTGGGAGCTTCTGCTTTCCATTCCCAGCCACACTTTGGCCTTCCAGCAGTTCCCACAGGGTGTTTGGAGGAAAGGCTCACTTTGAGCTTGGGGCAGTGGCTGCTCCCAGGGCCGCCAGCCAGGTCTGCAGTCTCTTCCCCACTGCTGCTGGTCTGGGTGCCAAGGACAGTTCCAGGCTGGCACAGCTGGAAACTGGGCTCAGCTCAGTGGGTACCCCTGTCTCATCACAAGATTTACGAGGAGAAGAAAATGAGTGGGAAGCTTGGCATCTCCCCATGTCTGTCTTCTCTAATTACTGTAAGAATATTTGCCATTTAAAACATCCAGTACCTCTTCCAAAACCAGTTGCTTCAAGCTAACATCAGGAATAAATGAAACTGCATTGGCAAAATTCCATCTGCTCCCTAAACCTGCTGTGGCACAATCAGCACCCCATTGCTCTGTCCCCATTCCAAGCCACTCATGCTCATCGTGGTGGCCATTGCCACCTTTTCCCAGGCCACTTTGGCTCAGCTGCAGCGGCCATTGCCCTGAATCAGAATTTTGGATGTGGCACGCTTGCTGGTGCTCAGAGTGCCCCAGGCAGCTGCAGTTTGTGGGGATGAGCCCCCTGGGGAAGGGGGGCACAAGGCAGACTCCCCCAGCCCTGCCCAGAGCCCTCACTCCTGTGTGGCATGGGCTCACAGCCCTGTGCCCACAGGGTGGACAGAGGGATGGAGAGAGGCCTGAGGGATGAGCAGGAACCCCCTGAGGTTTCTCCTTTGTCAGCTGAAACACAGAAGCACAGGGCAGCTGAGATCGTCCAGGATCAGCAGGAGAGCCAGGCTGTCTCCAAGGACAGGACCCTGAGCAGCCAGGGTCACTCTTGGCAGAGCTTTCACAGGTTGGCTCTAGCCACACCAAAAAACCTCTGGTGACTTTTCCATCTCACATGTGCTTCCAGCCCTGAGGATGGGCCTCCTGCAGCAGCACCAGCTGGAGCAGCCATCCCACAGCCATCCCATCCTGCTCCCAGCTGGGCCTCCTCTCCAGGGCTTTCCACTGCTCCCGGTGCTGAACTCACGTCTGCTGCTCTTGTTTCTCCTGATGCTGGTGTCTGTCATGCATAGGAGCTGACGGGTGAGGCCAAACCATCCCTTCTGGCCTTCCAGGACAGGAGTCTGGTGCGGACCAACCCTCCTCCCTGGGAGAAAAACACCAGAAATTTATTTTAATTCCCTTCCCTTCCCTTCCCTTCCCTCTCCCCCCTGCAGGGGTTTGCACTGCATGGTGGCCATGGGAAGCAGCCATGGCTTTCCCCCGGTGTCCCTGCTCACAGTCACCACTAAAAGAGGTTTTGATGCAGCCAGGGCAAAAAGTGTTTCCTGAGCTCCGTGTGCTGGGAGGGATGTGTGTGAAACCCTGTGCTACAAGGAAAGGAAGAAAGATCAGCATAAAGGCCAGCTGCCTGGGGAGAGGCTCCAAACTGATCTGCTTTTCAGCAGAGGACAATCGAGTGTCAGGGCCCCGGAGGCCTCTGTATCACATCATCTCACTCCTGCTGTTTGTGGCAGAAACAGCTCAGGGAGCAGCAGCTGCTGCCTGCAAAGGCTCAGCTGCTGCTTGGGAGTGCTTAAAATGTAAGGGCTGCTCACTTAGAGGTGTGATGATGATGATGATGATGGGGGGACACCTCCCCAGGGTCTGCAGCTTCCCCCTGAGGGGCTGTGGAGGGAGAGCCCCGATCTCTGGGAGAGGGACAGGAGCCAGGAAGGGTCAGGCTGGATATCAGGGAAAGGTTCTTCCCCAGAGGTGCTGACACTGCCCAGGCTCCCCAGGGAATGGGCACGGCCCCGAGGCTGCCAGAGCTCCAGGAGCGCTGGGACAGCGCTGCCAGGGGTGCCCAGGGTGGGGTTGTTGGGGGGTCTGGGCAGGGCTGGGGCTGGGCGGGCGGATCCTGGGGGTCCCTCCCAGCCCAGAATATTCTTCAGTTCTGTGATTTTCTCACTCACTGGTGCACCAACAGGCACTGGGGACTTTGGGAGCCCTCTGCAGAAAAGAAAATTTTAACCTGTCCACAGTTGCCTTTCTGCTGTTTACCCAGACACTGGAACTGTGAAATTGAGCAGAAAAGGAACATTCCTCAGTGCCCCAGAATGGAGAGATCATCCCAAACCCTCCTCTCTGGACCCGCTCTGCCACAGGGAGCCCTGGGTCAGTGCCCTGAGCAGTGGGTGCAGAGGTTGTCACAGCCTTTCCCTGCCTCAGCCATCCTTGTCTGTGCTCCGTGAGGGAAAAATCCTGTCCTGGGGCTGTTCATGTGCCACTAAGCCTAAACACAAGCTCAGTGTGACCAGGATTTGCTGGGTGAGGACTCAGAAGGGCCCATGCTCGTGCTGAAGGCAATATCCACAGGAACCCTGTGCTTTAGGGTCAGGGTGTGCATCATCAAAGTCTCCTGTGCCCACGATGGAAAGGCTGGTAAAAGAAAGGAGAAACTGTGCAAAATTATTGTTAGCCCATTACGGCAGCCCCTGAGAAGCTGTGTCACTTGCTTTTGTGCATGGATTAAATATATTGTTAATTAAAAAATGCAATTATCCTGAAAATACCATCTTGGAGCCACACTCTCCTCCAGTTGGAATCCTGCACTTGCAGGGAAGGACTCTGGGCTAAGACACTCTCCAGAAATATTTAGCTCCAGAACCTGTTTTTTCAGCCACTTAAGATTCCATGAATTGTTAATGAGCATTTAAATGCAATAATAAAGGATGTATCTACACCATTACAGAGGGAAAAAAAAGTGATTGGGCTCTGCAAAACTGGTGCCAGGAAATAGTTCAGGGCCTGGTTATTTTGTGGGCAAATAAATGATTGCCAAGATGAGCTGGAAAGAGCAATTTCAAAGCAAATAAGAGAAATATAAAGCAGCTCATGTACAGTAACTGTGGCATCAAAATTACAGCCATAAATAAGAGACAAAAGGAATAGCTGGGAGAGGCAGATGGATGGAACTGGGGAGAAAGCTCTGCAAATGGCATTTTCTGCTGCATGCAGAAAGCATTAAAGCTCCTGATGAGCTCCCCACCTCCACAGGCTGGCACAGCATTCCAGGGTTCCCATTAAATGTGGGATTAGGTTTTGGATAGATACCCTATCAATTAGAAAATATCAGGTCTGTCCTTTGTCCTGACCGAGGCTTGTGGTGATAAATCTCTGCCAGGGTGGGTGGGAGAATGACACAGGCTCCAGCTTTTACTGATGAACTGCAGCCTTGCTCTGGCTCTGCCGAGGGACTTTTGTTTCCATGGGATCTTTGCTTCCCAAGGCAGCTGGGGCCAGGCAGCTCCAGGGCCCGCGGGTTAACAGCCTAATAAAGTAGTTTTTAATCAGTGTAAAGCAAACAGCACAACTGCAGGGTGTCAACTGGTGTTTTTATGTGCCCTCAGACGAGCCGGCTGTGTGGGGAGGGGGGAGTGAGGGAGAAATGCCAGCTGGAAGCAGAGAGCAGGCAATTCCAGCTGCTGGGGGATGTGGGAGCTGGCAGGGCAGGGCAGAGGGGATCACTGAAACCTCTGCAAACACAGGGGGTCTTTGCACATGTCCCATCCCAGGGTATCACCCCCTTCCTGGCATCCAAGTGTCATGGGAAGAGCTGGTATCTCAGTGTTCTCCTCCTTATGGAGAGTGGAGACCAGTTAATATGAATCAAAGGGGTGAAAGCAGAAAATAACTGAAAAAAGCGCTCAAGTTTAGGGGGTTTCCACACAGATTTTATTGAGGTATCTTTAAAAACAAATAACCCACGATACCAAAATGTAGCATTCACATTCTCTGGAAAAATCCCTTCGCCCAGGATTTTTCACCTGGGAAGCTGAGAAGCCTCAGGAAAAGGAAAATAATTCTTATCTCATTTGCTTCTCCTGTGCTGTGCTTATGTGGAATGTGTTTGGAGATTGTTTACCCACAGGTGATTGTTTCACTGGGTTCTGCTGTGAGTTGTTTTCACTCTTTGGCCAATCAGGGCCAAGCTGTGTCAGGACTCTGGAGAGAGTCACCAGTTTTCATTATTATCTTTTTAGCATTCAGTAAGTATCCTTTCTGTATTCTTTAGTATAGTTTAGTATAGTATTCTTTAATATAATATAGTATCATAAAGTAATAAATCAGCCTTCTGAGAACATGGAGTCAGATGCATCATTCCTCCCTGCCACGAGGGTCCCCACAAATGCAATCCCAAAAGCCTTTTGTCCCCCCTTCTTCCCAAAGTGCAGAGCAGGCTGGGATAGTGCATCAGGATTTCCAGTTTTAGGAAGCCCCTGGCAGCCCAGCTCAGCTCTGGTTTGAACAATCCCCACACACCACAGATTTTCAGGAACAGCTCCAGGAGCCCCCTGAGTCTCTGCCATCCACCAGCAAATCAGATCACGGAACTGCCAAATTTCAGGGAATTCTGCCCTTGTTTACCTGACCAGGTTTCTAAACAGAAGTTTGGACATTTATTTTTGCATCAGCCTCCTTTCCTTCTGGATTCTTGGATAATGCTTCAGCTTCCCAGGTGCTGGCAGGGGACAACAGCAGCCGGGTGACAACAGGTGACACACACTGATGGGAGCTGATGGCTGCACCCTCCTCCCACCTGGGACATTTCCAGCTGGGAACTGGCAGCTCTCTTCTGAGGAAAGCTGCACTTTGATACCTTCCTGGAATGATCACCTCTCCCCCTGTGAACAGCAGCTTTTAACCCTTCCCTTCCCTTTGTGCCCCTGGCTGCTCTGCCTTTGAGCCACACCTGGGCAGGGCCAGGCATGCCACAACAATCTGGATTTTCCAAACTGCCACACTCTGAGTAAACTGCTGATCATTTCAAAAAGCTGAAGTGTCTGAGTGCAAGCCAGTGCAAGAGGGATGGTTTCCAGAACAATTTCAACAAAACAAGGGCATTGTAAAAGAAACATAGTGGGGATGTTTTGCAAGCCTTTCAGAGTTATCAGTTCTCAGGTGTTATCAGCAGAGTTCAGCTTTGCTGTGCATCCACCCTGGCCCCTAACACTGACACAAAACACAGCCTAAATAGGTTATAAAAATAAAATGAAGGGCTTTATTAGGGAGCAAGGAGTAGTACTATAATTAAAGCATTTTATGGCATATAAAGCCCTGGCACAGGGTGCCCAGAGTAGCTGTGGCTGCCCCTGGATCTCTGGAAGTGCCCAAGGCCAGGCTGGATGGGGTCTGGAGCACCCTGGGACAGTGGAAGGTGTCCCTGCCATGGCAGGGGGTGGGGTGAGGTGATCTTGAAGGTCCCATCCAACCCAAACCATTCTGTGATTCCATGATACATTAAATTTCAGTGTGGGAGGTGCAGAACTGACAATGGGGAAAACATTTGTAGAAGTTTGGAGGTCTTTTCCAACCTTGGTGAATTCTGTGACTCAGTTTTCAGCAGGAGGGTGGTGTGGTTTCAGACCAGGTCAGCACAGAAGAAATATCCATCCT
This sequence comes from Onychostruthus taczanowskii, assembly GCF_017590055.1. Taxonomy (NCBI): domain Eukaryota; kingdom Metazoa; phylum Chordata; class Aves; order Passeriformes; family Passeridae; genus Onychostruthus; species Onychostruthus taczanowskii. Next base: position 460,039 of record NW_024503680.1, on the reverse strand, counting down.
GGGAGGGCTACAAGGTTTAGCTAAATAAAATCAGAACCAATCTAATGTCGGTCAGGTCGGATGTCACAGCGGGTCATGCTTAAAATGTGGCTGAAACATTTTCTTTTGTGTGTTTTCAGAAGTGCAGAAGGTCTCTCCCTCTGAGGTGGCTGAATTGCAGTGTTGAGCCCCTGCACAGGATTCACTCCAGCTTTATTCTTCCCATTTGTCAGCCACTTCTCACTTTTGTTCTTTCAGCTGGAGAGCTGGGAACTGCACAGCATAATCAGTGATCTTTAGCCTGTCAGCCGCAAACAAGGGCTCTGAAATCCTCGGGAAGCCTCTTTTGAAAGCCATGATTATGCACTGACCTCCTCATTTACTGCATGTGCCCTAATTCTTGGCAGTTTCTCCAAGTTTGTCAGGAAATCGATGATCATTTGCATTGAGAAACTCTTTCTCACAGCAAAGCTCGCCGTGACTGCTGCCTGAGCTGTGTTTAGGACTGACCCTCGAGGTATTTGCTGCTCAGATTTCACAATGCTGCACCATCCTGGCATGTTTAGGAGGACTCCTGAGTGATGTGGCAATTTCTAGTGCAGGATTTAGGGGCTGCATTCTACAGGGTAGGAACCTATGGAGTGCCACTCGCTCCTGCCTCCAATTTCTCTTTAAGCTGGCGATGCTCCACTAATTCAGCCACATGTGGGAAAAGTGTTTTTCCTTTCCCCCCTTTTTTCCCTATTTCCATTTTTTCCCATTTTTTCATGTTTTCTCTTCCCCCCCCCCCCCATTTTTTTCTTTTTTTCCTCTTTCCTTCCCTTTTCCTTTTTTTTTTTTTTTTTTTTTTTTTCATTCTGTGGGCTGATCAAAAACTCTGCACCCCATGCATCAGGCATTGGTTGTTCTGCAGCATATTCAGATTCCATGCAAACATTGAGCCTTTTTGGTTTAATGGTGCTGTTAAACAGCACAGTGGGTTGTACTCTCCACTCCTCATCAGAATAAGGAAAAATGCCCTATTTTTCCCCTGTCCATTCCACCATTGGAACATGTTCTCGTTTCCCTGTGCTGGTGGCCAGATTATTAGCAAGTTATTAAACAGCCCATTTCCCCCCAGATTTATCCAATATTCTGAAAGGGGAAAAGAGAAGGTGCTGTATGGGACTGAGAGGAATGAGGGATTTGTCTTTGCAAACAAGCTGTGGGTATGCCGGTAGAGAAAATCAGCACTGGGAGAAAAAAGAAACAATGGGAAGGATTCCACTGATTGATGAATGGAAAAAGATATTTGCTTTTACAAATAAACTCTAGGTTTGCTGATAAATGAAATTGGATATTGAAAGATGAAAGAAACAATGGGGGAAAACCCTAAATTCCATAAGAATTAAAAATCAAAAGGGAGGGTTATACGTTAGAGGGGAATCTTCAGTATCAGACGTTCTGGAAATGTGGCTGGGAAAGTGGGATAAAAAGGAGGCGACGTCCTCCAAAACTTGGAGAGAGCCCAGGGGAATGCCCCATGGCCTCTCCCTTTATTGGAGTAAACTAAAAGGACTCCTCTGTCTCCTTTTTGGACATAAACCTCTGATGTTTGGGGATTAATTTTCCTGACAGGACTGTGCTACAGAGGATCAGAGAATCATTAAGGTTGGAAAAGGAGTCCAGTCATTAACCCAGCACTCCCTCTCTCAATTCCTGCCCTTCCCAGTGGCTTTGGAGCTCGTTGGTTATGTATAGGGAAGTTGGAGGAGGATGAGTGTGGGCTGGGAGGAGGCAGCAGTGCAAAGACAGCAATCCTTAGGAAAACTGCTCCTTTTCCTGGCTGGGCTCCAGCTGGAAGCTCCCCCAGCCCCAGCAACTCCCCCAGGGGTTCCTGCTGGTTTGGTCTCTGTTGGAAGAAGAAACATGACTTGCTAGAGAAGGTCCTTCCTCCTCCTCCTCACCTGACAGCCACCACAAACACCTTCTCACCTGATTATCCACAACCCAGAGAGCCTGCAGCTCCGTGGATTTTCTCCACCTGCTTTAAACTTCCAAGAAGCTTCTGCACTCCCTAAATGCCACCACCCACCCTGCTCCTGCTGGAATCACCTCATTAGTTTCCAGAAACGTTTCATAACCACATCCAAAGAAAGCAAAAAAATCCTGGCATGATAACCTACCACCAAAAAAAAGGAGGTTTTCCTGCGATCCTTCTCTTGTTCTTCTGCTGTCTGGGAGGAGAGGCATTGACAGCACACACAACTGGGAATAAAGTTGTATTTTTATGAAGCAAAGTGCCTTTGAGTTTTTTTAAGCATCATGGGTGTTCCACAGGTCGCCAGTGAGCCCCTGCATGTTGACTTCAAGACTGGAATGATGTCTGGAACCACACATGAGCCTCGAATGGAGCTTGCTGGCATTCTGTGAGTTGCTCCATTATGCTGGCTGGCCAGGCAATAGCTGTGGCTATTGGAGTTTTTGCTGGAATGACAAGACTGGAGGGTGTTTGGGGGTTTTCGAAAGCAAATCATTGCTCTTATTCTGTTCTTTCACCCATTCCCTGTTTTGCACTCCCAGGCCTTTTACAGCCTATAAGGAAGTTGCCAAGGTACCCTTGGGGAGCCAAGTCCATGGTCTCAAGCCATCAGTTTGCCCTGCCATCATTGATATTCTTCTCACCTGAATTTGGGATCAGCTTCATGAATTTGTTATCACACACCTACAGGATTAGGGAGACCTCTGGTCTCCTTTTGAATTCCCCACTCCACTTCCCTGTGTCTGTTGGATTAATGAAATAGACAGTGTTTTATGGATGAATTATCAGATCCAGCAATCTGGGAGCAAAGAGGGAGTGAAAAAATAACAGATTAGTCAGTGAGTGATATTGGGCAAGGCAAATATTGAACCAATTTCCCCTTTATTACAGATACAGGGTAACAAGTTAATAAGAGAAGCAGCAGAATGTGGGTAATGGCCATCACACTGCTGGGATGAATTATATGAGAGTATAAAATCTTATATGCACTGCATACATTTTTTTGAAGTTATATTGAGCTGTACTGGAAAACAGTACAGAACAGGGAAATGCCTCATGGAATTTAAATATTAGGAGTCAGTGGCACTTTTGTCTTGTCTCTGCAGCTACCAGAACTACTCTGTTCATTGGCTTGTGCAGGACAGTCCCTCTCTTCCCTAAAGGGGAAGCTCACACCTCCAGCAGTCACAGCCCAAAACACAAGATGGGTTTTGGGAGCCCTTACTGAATTTTGAGGGATAACCATCTGGAGCACAGCACCTGCACATCTCTCCTGCCTCCCAGGGCCAGAATCAGAGCGCTCAGATGTGAAACACATGTGAGGATGTCTGCAAAAACATTTGGGTTTTCAAGGAGGGCAAAAACAAAAAATATTTTACTGTACAGTACAGGAGAACACAGATTGATGCATTTTCATTACAATCCTTGCTCTGAATTTAAGGCAGGGAGGAAGATGGGTTTGGTATCATTTGAATTCCCCTCTGTTTCTAAGCACTCCAGGCACTGATGAGACTTAATTATCTCCTGAACAATTTTAGTAAAAAAAAATTAAGACAACTAAAACTAATAAAATATTAATAACAGGTTTTTGCTCATAGGCTGGGGCTGACCTTTTGCTGACATCAGTTAATGTCTCGCTGATATTGAAATACCAGGTGAGTCTCATCCCTTTGAAGCTGGAGCTGCCTCGTGGGCAATGCCAGCCTCAGTGGAGCAGTGAGCAGAGACTCTTGCTAACCCTTAATTATAAGATCTCCCATTGGCAAAAAAACTGTCTGAATCGTTGGTGACACGTTATAAAACACACTCCAGCTTCATGAGACACGCTGCAACTTTGATCTGTTTGCAGGTGGTCATTTGCATCTGAAATGTCCGTGGTGAATTTTACTCCTTTCTCTTCTCTCCCCTAGCCTGGCTGACAGCAGCACTGACAACTCCAACCACTCGAAAATGAAAATCAGGGTTTGGGTCTAAAAAGCACAAGCAGAGTGGCTGGAAAATCACAGTGCTTCTAAAAATAGGGCAGGTGGGGGTTGTTGGGCTTGCTGTGTGAGGCCCAGCAGGATGGAGGTGACTAATGGGCGCTCATTTGCATGGAGAGGCTCAAAGCTCAGCTTTAATCACATCACATCACCTCCCCGGCTGCAGTGTGCTTTCCTGAGCAGCTCTGCACCCTGCCAGGGGCTGTGCAGGAGCACCAAACTCCTGATCACACACAGGATGGGTGACTTATAAATGAAAAATGAAAAATAGCCAATTTTAATTTAAAAATAAAATTTATTTTGTGACTGTACTACAGTCCGACAGCCACCAATCAATCGGCCAGCGTGCCACCCCCGGTCGGTGATGCGGGTGAACGTGAGATTGGCCTCGCTAGCACCAATTCTACCCCGTCCACACTGGCTGCTCCGAGGCAGTGGCTCTTGTACAGTTTATTTCGCAGAATGTCTTTGTTTCTTTCTGAGTTCTTCATATTCAAGTTGGTTTATTTCTCTGGCTGGGGCTGCACAAAGCCTCTGTCCGGGAATAGAATAATACACTTCCCCCATTCCCGGAATCTGGCATTCAGATGGAAGGTGTCCATGGTCCTAGTCCTCTCAGATAGGTATCTATTCTGGGCCATCATCTCCTGCGTGGCTAGGTGTAGGTTCTTGTGAATGCCCATCTCCTGTGCAGCCAAAATTTCCTTCGAATGCAAATGTGGTGCTGCCTCTCTGTCCATCTGCTGAGGTTTCCCCATCCTGGGGAAGAATCTCTCTCCCCCCCCCTGTACACCAGTAGTTCATTTTATACATATATATTTTGATTCGCCTTTTATTCCCACGAATTACTACCCATATCTATAACAGTGACCCTTGGGTAAGGCACGCCCAGCCCAGGGCAGCCCATGAGCCCTCCCGAATGGCTGCTGGCCACCAGGTCTGACCAGCCCCTGGGCACAGGAATGACAGATCTGTCTTTACAATCAAACTGTGGGTCTGCTGGTAGATAAAACCAGCACTGGGAGATAAAAGAAACAATGGGAAGGGCTCCACTGATTGATGAATGGAAAAAGATATTTGCTTTTACAAATAAACTGTAGGTTTGCTGATAAATGAAACTGGATATTGAAAGATGAAAGAAGCAATGGGGGAAACCCCTAAATTCCATAAGAATTAAAAATCAAAAGGGAGAGTTATACATTAGAGGAAAATCTCTAGTATCAGGTGTTTTGGGAAGTCTCTACCTCTCACGTACCTCAGCCAACTGGGAAAGAGAGAGGGGAAATGTGGCTGGGAAACTGGGATAAAAAGGAGGCTGTGTCCTCCAAAACTTGGAGAGAGCCCAGGGGAATGCCCCTGACCTCTCCCTTATTGGAATAAAGTAAAAGGACTCCTCTGTCTCCTTTTTGGACATAAACCTCTGGTGTGTGTGGATTAATTTTCCTGACACTGGAAAGCCCAGAGGGAAGGAGCAGAGGTGACTTGTGACCAAAATTTCCACAGAGGCTCTGGTCCCTGGTCCATATCTGGCCAACCCTGCTCCACTGTGGGACACCAATGTCCCTGTGAGATGTTGTCACCTGTGGGTGAGAAGCTTTGGCCCTCTAAGAAAGGTGACAGGGCAATGGAGTTGGGAAGGGGCTACAGCCCCTGGAGCAGCTGAGGGAGCTGGGAAGGGGCTCAGCCTGGAGAAAAGGAGGCTCAGGGGGGACCCTGTGGCTCTGCACAACTCCTGACAGGAGGGGACAGCTGGGGGGGCCAGGCTCTGCTCCCAGGGAACCAGTGAAAGGACCTCAAGCTGTGCCAGGGGAGGTTCAGGTTGGACATCAGGAAGAAATTCTTCCCTGAAAGGGTGCTCAGGCCTTGGCAGGGGCTGCCCAGGGAGGCTTGGAGGCCCCGTCCCTGGATGTGTCCAAGGAAGGGCTGGAGGTGGGACTGAGGGTTCTGGGCTGGGGACACGGTGGGGACCAGGCACAGCCTGGACTCGATGGTCCTGGAGCTGCATCTGAGCGTCTGTCCCTTGTGAAGCTCTCAGTGAGCAGCTCGTGGCTCAGCCTTGCAGGACTGGTCCTGGCAGACACCCAGGGGAACTGGGCATGGCAGCAGAGCTGCTGGGACAGCAAAGGGCACAGCCTTGACCAGATGAGCGCATTGCTGCCAGAGAGGTGCCAATCCCATCTCCCAGCAGGGAGGGGTGTCCATGGTTTATGATTCTGTCAATGGTTGGACCCGTGGGCACAGGAAGATCCAGGGCTGGGCATGGCCAGGTTCCGTCTGGCCCTCAGGGGCTGGGGCTGGTGCCAGGGCAGGACCCAAATCTCTGACAGAGTCAGGGAAATGCTCAGTGATTCTTTTACTTAGTGCAGAGAGTTGCAGCACAGAAAAAGACCATTGCACAAATTGTCCACGAACAACCCCTGTGCTCCAAAACCTCCAGCAATGGCTGAGAACAAATCTTTGATGCCCTCAGGGGCGAGACATTAAACACAGAGGTCACGGGTGAATGGTAGCAGTGCTGCTGTGACTTTCCTCTCATGTCTGTCACCAGGGCCAGCCCAGACAGCAGCCAGCTGTCCCCAGGGTCCCAGGCAGCTGTCAGAGCTGAGGGAACACAGCACATTGACACACGTGCTACAAGAATTTTGCAAGCTCAATCAGCTCCTGGCTGAACAGGACTCCTGGAAGATTTTGTGGAGGTTTTTCCAGGTCAGGTGCACAAGCGTGAAAGGCAGTGCTGGTACAACCCCAGCACTTTGCCGTTCCCAGGTGGCTCAGGTGTGTTTTCCTGCTGCCCATGGCTGTTGTACAGCTGGGAGCCAGGTGTCCTCCAGCATCTCCAACACCTGACACAGTGCAAATAGCTGAGACAATGCTTTTGGGCTGTCCTGAGCAAGACTGAGATTCACCTTATGTTACATTGAATTAAATCCCATGTTTGTGCCTGGGATTGCTCCTCCTTAGGTACAGGACTTGGCACTTCTCATTGAGCTCCATGATGTTCCTGCCAGCCTCTTCCCAGCCTCCCCAGGTCCCTCTGGGTGGCAGCATGAGCCTCTGAGGTAGCTGCCACTCCTCCCTACCTGTGTGATCTGCAAATTTGCTTTAATGAAGGTGTTAAAGAGAGCTGGACACAGCACTGACCACTGGAGCCTCCCTGAGCACCCATCCCACCTCACACCCTGCCTGTGACTGTTCCCAGCCCATTTTCTGTCTCCCTCTGAAAGGTGGAATGGATCCCCTGACAGCCCAAACACTCCGTTCTGTCACTCTCAGAAACCTGGAGACAGCACTAATCTAAACAGTGGGTAGGTAACAAGAGCTGAAATAGCAAACAAGCAAGGAAAAAAAAAATCAGAAAGATGTGAATTCAAACAAATATTGTCTGTGCTGCTTCAGAAGAGCACTGTCTGGAATGTAATTCTGTCAGCATGCATCCAAACAAGGGAGGTGAAACATGGTCACAAACAGACATTTAAGCCTGGCACAAAATCTCCGAGCCTGGCTTTCCACCTCCAGGAAAAGTGGCCTCACATGGTTTCTTGTGTAGGTTTTAATTTCTCTGAAGCTTTTAAGGAGTGCAAAACAGACCCTTTGTCTTGTGCCATCAGCTTTGATCTTCTCAAGCTTATTAATGGGGCAGGGCTGGGGCCATCCCCTGGATATCTGCCCTGGGGGCTCTGAAGAACAGAATGACCAACAGCAACAGCAGGGGCTCAGGCCCTCTCTGCCTAAAAGAACCTGGAAAAACAATCCCTGTCCCCTTCTGCCCCTGGGGCAGCCCTGGAGATGAACAAGTTCGGACTGTGGGGTGTCTCTGCCCTGTGCTGCCTCTCTGCCATGCTGGGCTCTGCCTTTTGTAGTTTACAGAGAAACTTAGGTTAAAATGAACCTTTGGTGATCTCTGACCCCAAACTGAGCTGAAAAGGGATGAGGTAGATAAGGTTTATGAAGGTCTTATTTTTGTCTCTCCACTCTGACGCCCTGCTCTAATATTTGACTGATCTCAGAGGAGAACAGTTCTGGTGTTCAAAACCTTGTGTCTGTGGTTTAAATGTTGCTGAAGAACAACAGGTGATGAGCAATGCATGGAATCAGAGCGAGGCTGTGCCTGATGTGCTGCAGAGCTGTCTGGAGGGGTCTGGCAGGGTTCAGTGGTCACCTTTAATCCTGCCTGGCTGCAATCCCTGAGCACACTGTGCAGAAGGAGCTGCTGGCAGCAGCAGGAGGCAGATTCTTCCTGCCCAGTGAACAAATAACCCCCAGCAGGTCAAACTCTGAGCCTGAGCTGGGCCAGCTCTGTGTGCCCCCCACAGGGACAGCAGCTCAGCCAGACATTTCCAGCCACCCCTGCTCTGCATTTCAGGCACAGATTGTCCCCCAGCCTGCCTCAGCTGCTTGTCCCTTCTTCACCTTACCCCATCTTGGTCTGTTCCTCTGCTGAGTGGGACACCTGGCCTGGCCATGGCAGGGCACACCTGAGACAGGTGGGAGAGGCTGCAGGGAAAACCCCAGGTGCTGGGGAGGTGCTGGAGCCTCCAGCCCTGCCCACTCAGCCTGGGGGAGCTGTCCCCACTGCCGCAGCACCTGCACTCGCAGCCTGCCCTCTCCATCCTCCCCAGCAAACCAACCCCAGCCGAGGCCTTCTTCCAGCATGCAGCCAGCTCCCAGCCCTGCTTGGGTCACTCTGGTGGAGTACCACGGCCTGGGAACCATTCCTGAGCTGTTTTTTCTGATGGGCTCCTCAGGGTGAGGGGTGGACAGGCAGCTGCCTGCCCCAGGGCTGGGTGGGCCGCGTAGCACAGGGACAGACACCCTGAGCTGCCTCAGAACTGTCCCTCTGTGCCATGCAGACCTGATCCAGAACTGCAGATCCTAAAGAAACATGAGGAATGGATGTCTGATCTAATTAAATATCTGCCAGGTACCTTCCTACAGCTTCCACTTCCCATTGTCTGTAATGCAAGGTTCTGTTCCCTGAGATGCCAGGAGCAGCACGTCCATCCTTCATCATTACCCTGCCCACATTGTCCTGATGGGCTGGGAAGTGAATTATGGAGGAGACATTACCCTGCGAAGAGCTGACCTTGTCCTTAACCTCAGCACATTCTTCAATTAATGCCCCACAAGACAAATTAATTCTATTAATCCGCAGAGGCCTCTAAGCAGATGAATTGGGATTTCTCCCTTTCTCCCTAAGCCCACTTCTTCCTTCCCCTCCCTAATGAACCTGTGCTTGCAATCAATAGTTAAAGGTTTGGCACTGTTTGAAAGCAAAAATAAGCAGAGATGTGCTTACAGCCTGGCTGCCTCCTAAACCCTGCTGTGAAGGAGAAAGGATTCTGAAAGCTGATATATATTTCATTTTCCTGTCCCCAACAGGCTCAGAAGCTTTTCCTCACATGGTTGGTGCTGCAAAAGCCAACCTTAGCAGGAGAAAGAGTCACTTCCAGAGCAGCTCAAATTTGCTCCCTCTGCCTGCACTGCAAGCAACAGGCTCTGCTGAACAGGAGGGAAAATGGAAAGGGTGTTTCTGTAGAGATTTTGGGGTGGAAAAGGCCAAGATCCATGTTTTGGGGATTTCCCAGTGAGATTCTCCAGGGAAATGCTCTGTAATCCCCATTCAGTGCAGGAGATCATCTGGGCAGGCTGTGTCTGTGGGGCCTCTCTGGAGCATGTGGAGATAGCTTGGGGTCTGGTCCTAAAGATCCCAAATTACAAGGATGGTTGTGCTGGAGGGTCCTGGAGATCCTGAGGGGGCCAAGCTGGAGGTGAAAAACTTCCAGTGCTCAAGGCAAAGGTTTCAGGGGTGAGAAAAAGGCAACAGGAACTCCCCATGGGGCCAACAACAGACAGCCCCACACTGCCTCCTGACTCCGCCCTGGCTCCCAAACCTTCTGAACCCTCCTGGGCTCTTCCCGGAGCATTCCTGCAGGTACAGCCCGTGCTGGGAATGCTGCTTCCCTCTGGCTGGCTGCTGGCACCTGAGCAGGGTCAGCAGTGCACTCAGAGAGGCTACAGGAATACCCAGCTTTGGGAACAGCAGGAAGGGCTTTGGGTGCTTGCTCAGACTGAGCCTGACCTCACAAAACACCAGAGGGAACCCAAACTTCACCTGGAGCCTCTGACCCCTGGTTTGTAGCCAAGCAAGTCCCTGCATTGTGCCTTGGCTCCTAAATCATCCATCAGACAGTTGGCCCTTGGGAAAAGAGGGGTGCTTGGACATGGGGTGTCCAGCTGAGACCTCCTGGGCTGCAATTCCCAGTCCAGGGGCAGCATTCAAGGGACTGGTTTAAGGGTTTTTCAAAAACTTGGCCTGACTGGCATCACCAGTAGCACTTGTCCACTTTGCAACCTCAGTATTTATTTTATTTTATTTTATTTTATTTTATTTTATTTTATTTTATTTTATTTTATTTGTTTTACTTTATTTTATTTTATTTTTAGACAGCTGTGAGTACTCTCAGTACCTAAGATGTGCCCGTGGTAATGGAGACCATTTCTTATGGCATTAATAACCATAATTAAGGATGGGATTTTTCAAAAGCAATCAGGGAAGTCAATAAGAGTCCGTAAGAAGTGGGTGCCTTATTTCCTCGAGGTGCTTTTGCAAATCCTACCCTAAAACATTGATATTTCATGCGGGCACATCTAAGTCTGTGTGGGAGAAGCCTCAAATCCTTTTTGAAAAGTGCTATGCATATTGTAATTGGAACAGATTAATATGAATCTCTGTGGCTGCTTAACCTTTTATTCTCCTTATTTCAAAACTCACTGAGTATTTCAGTCACAAGCAACTGTATCCTGCAGTTAATGAGGGGCCAGATCCAGCCGTGTCACTGCCCTGACTGCGGCAGAACAATCCTCATCCACCCCAGCCAGGGATCAGGGGCTAAGAAGCAACCGGAGTCATGTTATCAAGCTGCAAATATATGCAGAGAAGTGAGTGTTATCCAGTGCTCAGCATACTTAATGTCTCTGCAGGCAGCCAGCATCCAGCCTGGAAATGGGGCACGGCCGGGGTGATTCCTGCTGGGGCAGCTTCACCTGGGCAGCATGATCTTCTCTACGGGCTGGAATTCCCAGGCAGGGCTGGAGATCCATTGGAAAGAGATGCTCCAGGGCACACAAACAGGGTGCAGAGTGCGGGGATCACAAGGGGAAGCCGGGTTTAAATAAAAGAGGAGTTTGGAGCTGATTATCAAGGCAGGCTCACCGTGGGGGATAGCTGGATGTACCTGTTGGGTGTAAATCCTGCTGCTGCCCCCAGCAGCCCAACTGCCTGGGACACGAGTGGATGTTCCCTCTCCTCTGCAGGCACTCATCACACACCTCACTTCATTTGATGCCTTTGATCAAACTCTTAGCCCCAAAATTCCGGTGCAGAAGGGCCACAGCTCACCTCGTGTCACAGCAGGGCTGGGACACCAAGCCCCGTTCATCTGCTCCCTGTTTAAGCTCATGGAATGGCTTGGGAGGGTTCACTACTGCCTCTCTCCATCCACATCATCAGTAAACCCTGGCTTGCACCAGAACCTCAGCCCAAACCCCTTTCCTATCAATGTTTGGGGGGGGGGGGGTTGACTCTTCTCCACCTACGAAAGCAAAGACTCCTATACAAGCAAGTGCCACACGACCCATCAGCAAAGAGGGGGAGGTGGGAAAGCACAGAGGAGAAGGAGGTGTTTGGGCTGATTAACGAACACTGGGTGGCAATTAATTTCCATTTGAATGCTGACAGACAGCGATAACCTCTGCATTCCAGAGGGCAGCGCCTCATCAGATGCTCCTCAGGTACTCCGGGCTGGATTTATGCAGCAGGCAGTAATCCAGCTCGAAATGGAAGTGAAACAGGGTGGAAAGTAAATCACCGACTTGCCCTGAGTAAATAGAAACTCTGTGTTATGGCTGGCAAAATGGGGAGGGCAGGGTGTGCACGGGGTTGGCTGATCCCTGGGGCTGAGGGGCTGGAGCAGAGCAGGGAGACCCTGTGGAGTGGGAGGGAGGGAAAGGTGGCAGCAGGAATGTTCAGGTATTGCTGCAGGGCCCAGGCACAGCTCCCTGAGGGGTTCCAGCCTCTCTCAGGGTGGTGGGGCATGGCCAGGTGTTGTCCTTTGGGCACTGTGTGGGCTGGGCCACCCGAGCTGCTCCGAGCCACGGTCCTGTCCCTGCTGGTGGCCCCTGCCAGGGCAGCCCCCAGAGCCGGGCAGGCACAGCGTGATGCTGCACCAAAACAGTTCTGGGGCTCTACCTGCAGCAGGGCCAGTCCTTCCAGGCAGTCACTCCTTCCTGGGCTCCAGGAAAAGCAAAGTGTTCCCTTCATCACCCTGTGCTCAGCTGAGCTCCTCCTGAGGCACTGAACACCGATCCGCCTTGGAGCTGCACCTGCTGCTGGTCCTGGTGTGAGAAATGATACTCACTTAAAAATGTAAAAGGTTTATTAAAACCTTATCAAAAATACAACAGAAGACTGAATAGAGAAAATATTACAGCGCTGGGAGCAGAGGATTTTCCCTACCATGTGCTCACCCACACCACGGAGGTTTCACCTTTTAACCCTTTAGCCCCTCCCAAAGTTCTGTCCATCGACTCCTTCACTGTCCAGTGGTGAAGTTCACTTAAATCTTGATTGGAGCTCAGGTGCTGCCATAGTGCCAAACTGACCCTCCCAAATGTCCCAAACCCAGCACACACACACACACACACATATATGTGTGATATTTACCTTTTAATTGTGAGAGCCAACCATCTCATTACTCATCCATAACACTGGTGTGGCTCACCTTTGTCCCTTTCCTTACCTGGGCCTCCCTGCACAGCCAAGCTTCCCCAAACCCCACGGTGTCCAAAGACTGGGGATCAAACTTGCCAGCTGCAGCTGCCCTCTCATGCCAAACCTTCCTCCTCCCCACACCTCTGAGCCAGCTGCCTGGCCCTGGATCCCTCACAGGATCCATCTCTCTACTTCCCCCTCTCCCAGGTGTGTTCTTCTCGACATCCCAAACACTCTGAGCCGGAGTACAGCCTCCTGACCAGGCTCCTGCTGCCACCAGCCTCAGGTTAAAGCCACCAGGACTCTGGGGACAGACAGGTCCAGTGGAACACCATCCATGGATTCCATTCCTCTGCAGCACAGCACAGAACTGGATGAGAAACTGCTGGAGCAAAAGCCTTGACAGCATCTACTGAGAAGAAATAAATGAGTTAAAAAGCATGTCCTGGACTGTGCAGGGTCAGAGACTGAATGTGTCCCCTCCATGCAAGCACCATGAGAGGCAGCAGAGGCAGGTGTGACCTGAATTAAGTGTCAGCAATCTTGCAGGAAAAAATGAGACTGATCTTTCCTCTGCTTTTGGATCAGGCTGAGCTCTGGGTCATGATTTACTCCAGCATGAGGGAGAACAGAGCTGGGCCAAGAGCTTCATGTCTCCTGGTTTTGCCTCCCCATCTCCTCCTTGTTGTGTCATTCTTTGAAATATTTGGGGGCTGTGAGAACAGCTCCCATTAAGTGTATCACTGGCTTTCCTCTTGGTATTTATGATTTAATAATTCCTCAATCTGTCACAATCAGTATTGAAAGAGCGTGGCTGCGTATAATGGAATAATTTGAAAGGGAATGCTGGAGTGCAGGAACAGCCTGAGCTCTTTTCAGCAGATGCAAAAGTGAATAATATTTAGGGAGGTGTTTATAAATCAGCACACCCTTTAATTAAGCAAAACATTTTGCTAAGGAAGAATCAATTAGCAATTCATGGCACTAGGCCTGGCCTATTATCAAAGAGCTTGTACATGATAAAGCACAACTGCTTGTGTGTCTTTCCAGCTAATTATCAGTAACTTGTTTTAGTTGTCTTTCAAAGCTCTGTGTTAAGAGACAAGATAAAGATCTGCATGGGCAAGGGGGGCTGCTGCTTTGCCTTTCCCTCCAATCTCTTTGTGTCTGTACTAATTGCCAGGAGTGGAAAGTGGATGGTGTGAAGTCCTGGGATGGAGGGGTAGGACATGGAACGTCACTCTAGTCCAGCAATGGGAAAGATGGGATCAGGCTCATCCCTGATCCCCTCCCATTCATTTTAATGTCTAATTTTCTCATTTTACAGCCAGGCCAGCAGCACTGCTGGCCTGGTGGGGATTTGCTGAGGGAGAGCAGGTAAGATTTGAGGAGGGGCAGGACCACGGGATGGTCCCTGCTGTGGATCAATAGGTGGGAGACAGTGAGTGGTGACTGAGAGTCTGGGGGTTCTCAGTTTGGCTCCACAGCCTGCAGAGCCCAAAGCACAGCAGGGGCTCACTCTGGGCTGAAGGAAGGGAGACAGCACCCTGTTCCATCAGAAATCCATAGAAATGGCAGAGAGGGCTCAGATCCTGTCTGGGATCGGGAACATAGCAGCAAAACCTACACATTTCTGTGTCTCTTGGGCACGTGCCAACTCAAGAGCTTAAACACACCATGCTGGCACAAGTGACAGGATTATGAGCAGTTTCAATCGGATGCAGATGGTCTTCCCATTTGCTTCCTTGTTTAAACAGCAATTTGGCAAGTTTGTCATTCATAAAGCTTTTATAGCGCTCCATGCGCTCCTCCCCGGGCACAGGGATGTTTGTGGCTGCCTGCAGCACACGTTCCTCTGTGCTGAGGGTGTGTTGGTACACCCTTGTGTCTCCTTCAGTCAGAGGAGCCTTGGGAATTCCACTCTTGTCCTGGTTTGAAAAGGCAGGTGTCTGTTTGGGAAGGCAGGTGCCTTTCTTGAAATGGAAAATGCAAATCCCCTCCCTCTGAATTATTATAATTTTGAAATTAAGGGGCTCTCAGGCAACGATATGGGAGTAGGAATAACAGCTCTTTACTAGGAAAATTAAAAATACAAATGGAACACTACAACAAAAAGAAAAGAAACCACTGCCAGAGTCAGAAGAGGCCCTGTCCCCCTGTGTGTCAGGGTGGTGGCACAGTCCCATCCCATGGGGGCTCAGCCCTCCTGCAGTGCCAGCTGTGCTTCTGCTGGAGCAGGGATCCTGCACAAGGCTGCAGTTTTCCTCTGCAGCTCCAGGGCTGCTGGAGATGGGCCTGCTCTTCCTCTGGCAATGCAGGGCAGGAGAAAGCTGCTCCTCAGGAAAGGCCGTGGGCAAAGGCTGCTCTGCTGTTCCAGGCTCAGATTGTATCCAGGTAGGAATGCTTGGCTCCTGCCCTGGGTGGAGCATCTCCCAATGGGATGATGGAATTTGATCAGCCCTGCAGGGACACTCCCTGGCCATGGACAGCAGAGATCTCCTGGAGGGAAGATTGGCTGTGGGAGAGATCAAGAAAACTGCCCCGTGAACAGCAGAGAACTGCCCCAGCTCTGACAGATGGGCACAGAATGCACAGCCCCATTTCTAACCTAAGACAACTCTATAGAACAGTTTTCCACTTAAAAACTCCCTCAGGCAAGCCAGGCATCACAGCCACCTCACAGGAGGATGGAGTGCCCTGAGATGTTGCCAGGGGCTGAGGAAAAGCTGCAGGCTGCTGCTCAGATCCAAGTGGGAGGTGGGCAAAGGCTGGGCCATGAGGCTGCTCTGCAATGAGCCTGCAGGGAAGGAGAGGTTGGAAAGTGTCACCATTCGTGGTGATCAGGGATCTGGGCCATCTCTTCAGGGTGCTGGGAGAGAGAAGGGTCCAGGAAGGCCTTAGAGCCCCTTCCAGTACCTAAAGGGGCTCCAAGAGAGCTGGAGGAGGACTAGGGATAAGGATTGAAGGACAGACCAAGGGGAATGGCTTCCCACTGCCAGAGGGCAGGGATGGATGGGATATTGGGAAGGGATTTTTCCCTGTGAGGGTGGGCAGGCCCTGGCACAGGTTGCCCGGTGAAGCTGTGGCTGCCCCTGGATCCCTGGAAGTGTCCAAGGCCACGCTGGACAGAGTTTGGAGCCACCTGGGACAGTGGAAGTGTCCCTGTCATGGCAGGGAGTGGAACTGTATGGGCTTTATGGTCCCTTGAACCCAAACCATGGTGAGATTCTGTGATTTGAAGAGGAGGATTTGATTTGAAAAGAGGTTGAGAAACCAGATCCTGGCATTATGTAGTCCAGTTTCTCAAACCTTGGATAAAACACCCTGTAGTGAACCAGGCAGATGGACTGTAGGAGTAGAAAGGGCTTTGTTTGCCCACAAGTATCCAATCAAAGCACAATGAAAGTTTAATCAATTAACAGCTTCCATGTGGTTTTGCTGAGTGTAAAACAAGGAGGCATCATGGCTTGCATTGGCATGAGCTGCTCACATCTTAAGACAAGTAAATATTTAGCCAATAATTCTGATATTTTTTTGGCAACACAAGGCATCTTTGTTCTTCATCTGTTTACTTGTGGTTTACTTGTGGTTTTATTGTGGCTAATACACAGCAAGGTACTGGATGTTAATCCAGCCTTCTCTCTAAGGGGACATCCACAGTCTTTGCAGGAGCTGAGAAGAGAGTTAGGGGTGCTCTCAGATTCCTGGGCAGTGACTAATTAGTGTGTAATTATCGCTTCTAGAGCTGCCTGTGCTCATACACACTCATGGTCCTTATTGCTGTGAGCAGGACCTGCTGCCACAGTCACCTTTATGGACAAGGACTCCCCATTTCTTCTCTAGTGCCCTCAGAGGAAGCCCATCCTGTTCCACTCTAGGGTTATCTGCAGGCTTCACTCCATGATAAACATGGAAATATTAACTCTTGTCTTATCTGAATGCTCTTATTAAAGAAGATTATTTCATGAGGCTTGCAAAAAGTGTGAAATCAAAGAAGTGGGGTGGGAAGACAGCTGGGGACAGGACAGACTGAACTGGCTGTGGGACCTCAGACAACTCATTTAACCCTTCTGATTCTCACAGTGTGTGGTGAGACAACAAAACAGCCCAGCCAGGAGCAGGGTAGGAGGTCTAAGAGCAATTAGCTGATGACACCCAGGTGATGAGGTGCACTGAGGGAGGATGGTGGCATTAATCCGGGTTCATGACAGGGGAACTTGAGGCAAGCTTTGCCTCTGGACTCTCTTTGGGAAGGAAGCACCAGGCAGGCCATGGGGATGCCCTGCAAGGAGATGAGAAGTGCTGTGAGGGTCCAAAGGTTCCTCTGGTGTCCTGGTGACCAGAGGAAGGACATGGGGACGAGGGTGGGACACACTGTACTCCCAAGCAGTTTCAGGCCAGGGTCTGCCTGAGCTGGGGCTGGGGAAGCTCCTGGGCCACCTGAGCATGAGAGAGAGGTAATTCCATTCTGCCCAGCCTGAGAGCTGGGACAAGCTGTGTGTGGTGTCCTGTTTTGGGGGGCAGGTGCCCAGGAGAGGGGTGAAGCCCTGAGGGATGGGCACAGTCTGGCAGAGGCACTGGTTTTAACTCAGGAGCAGCAGCTGTGCCCTGACTGGTTTCTGCACCGAGAGGATAAAAAGGATTGGGAAAGCAACTTTTTCCCCCTGGCATACACAGCTCCTCCTGAATTCCTGTCAAGGCTCTGGGTGCTGCTGCCATACAAATGCCTCTCTTTCTCTGCTCTTTGTGCAGCTCCCAGGGAATGCATTATCAGGAGGATGAACTGTGACATTTCTCTGTACCATATTCCAGAGCATCTCCCTGACAATGGATTTCCCTCATGTGCAGCTCCTGTTATTAGTGCCCTTCCCAGGGAGATGTTCTCAGGAGTGATAGCTTTGGAAAGCAGTGACAACATCTGGGTTATAAAAGGGGACAAGAGGTTATGCAGGAGTCCTAATGGATTTCAGTGGAGACAGGGTTGAAAGCACCACACGTCTCCATTATTGGAAAAACAAAGCCCCAGAATTCAGACTTGGTCTGGGTACTTTCAGTTTATTTATTTATTTTTTTAACATGCTGTTTCTTCTCTGGAAAGAAACATCATTTACTCTGAAAGCAGATTTGGTTACGAGGGAGAACTGGTCAGGATCTTTCTGGTTTTCTCTATTTTATGTTTGATTTTCTCCCAAATAAAAGGAATCCATTTCATTTCTGAAAGTATCATAGGAAAGTCATGCACACACCAGCTCTGCAAGGAAAGCTGCTACAAATGCCTTGATTGTATTTCTTGATTGTAAGTACAAATAGAGATGGAAAATATCTTCACTTTCATGCAATTCTGATCAAATTTCCCATTAGAATTTGGCTTGGGACATTGCCTTGTGTTGGTGGGCATCCAGGATGTGTTTTTACAAGTGCTTTAAGGCACAAAGGAAAAAATAATCTTAAACATCCATGGAAAATCGGATTATTGAGCCCAATGTGGCTCAGAAAATGCAGCCCCCCTTGGCTGGAGCTCACCCACAAGACTAAGGCAGGAGCTGGTTTAGTTCTTTGTGTTGACTGCAGCATCCTGGCTCCTGTTTTGGAGGGTAAAAGGACTGAATGGTGCCTGTATTTACCATCCACCCCTGCAAGCGTTCTTAAAAATGCTGGGCTCCAGATTTTCAGGTGGTTGGCTGTACCGGCAGAGGTGTTTGAGCTGGGCAGGTGAAGTTTTCCCAAAATTGAAGGCTAAAAAATATTAGTTCCAAAAGTTTAGGGCTGCTGGAAAACCATGGTGATAAAGTGGTTTGCTATTTGAATTTCTTAATTATTAATTTCAAAGGTGATCGTGGAAAAGCAATGATTATTGACTGGGGCAGGTGAGGAGACAGGAAAGAGTTCCTTGGGATCATTTAGAGGGATGAGGGCACAGACTGCTGAGTGGGAGCAGAGGGAACACAAGACAAAGGCTGGACACCATTCCAGCCTTGCTGCATTTTCTCTACAACCACCACAGCCACGAGCTCCTTATTGCTAATTGAAATATAAGATGCAAGCAGGGAGAAAATTTTAAAAATAACTGAAAAAAGGCAGATAAAAGCATGGCCAAGAGCTGAGGATTCTGAAAATCACCCTGTAATGAGAAACAAAGCAAATACGTCCAGGATGAGGGAGGGGAAGCATCTGCAGCACTGCTCAGGAGAGCCGGGTTCCCTGCCCTGCCCTGCTGAACACCTGGTTTTTGTCAGTGCTGCCTGTTTGTCCCACGTTGGGGACAATGGCTGGGTGAAGAGAGGAGGGATTTTGTCATATTGGAATTCAGTTTCCTTTGCATTGCCATGGCAATGCAGGCAAGATTTTGATCACTGGCTGAGACACTTCAGTAGATATTAATACAGCTTTTGCCAAGGAGGGAGCTGAATGACAGCTCTGTTTGTAAGGCTGATTTGAAGCTTCTGCTTTTTAGGCTGGATCAAAAGCCATGCACCCAGAGAAAGTGAAAAGGGGGGGAAAAAAGGGATCTTACTTAGGGCAACTTATGAAAAACGCCTGAAGTTGAGAGAATACATTTAATTCCTACTAAATTGGCATCAACGTCTTTGGCTGACTGCAAGGCAAGAAAGTGCAAACTCCCTTGAGGCAGCAAGTTCTAAAATAACCTTCTACTGCAGCACTCTGCTGTCAGAAGTTCTAACTCGTGTTTCCACTCCTCTGTCTCCTGAACGTCTCCTTGCTCACGGAGCTGATATTTTATCCCTTATTTGTATAAGGTGTGACATAATAAGAGCACCAGACTCATGTCTGAGACCCCTCAGGTCAGCAGAAGCACTCACAGCCCCAATTTATGCTTCTGAAGAAATTAATTTTCCCTATTCCTACTCTTTCATAACTATGAGAATGTTAATTATGTCCCTAATGAATGCTTTAAGCCCGAGTAGAGAATGCCCAGCAGCAGCCAGGGGAGGGTGGCAGGAAACCAGGTGAGGTGGCTCCTCTGAGCACTACACTCAGAAAAAAAGGGGCAAAACCTGCTCCCTGCATGGGCAAACTCAGTTACAGCTGCCTCCTACAAGCACTGGTGACACCACAAGCAGCCAAGGGGTTCCAAGTGTCTCCCAATCCCAGCTGGAGCTGAGGAAAGCTCCCACCACAGCACAGGGTTTTGTTGCTCTGGTTGTTTTTCTGGAATAATTAAAGCTGGCTTGACCACTGGAAGCAAAATTCCTCTGAGGGTGAAATAATGGCTCCTGAAAGGTTTGGACAGCTCTGGAACAGGCTGAGCCCAGCCATGCAGGTTGACAGCAGTGTGGGATACAAGGTCCATCCCCACGGTGCATTCCCTTTGGTAGGAGAGCCTGGACTGACACGGCAGCTGTGACAGAGCTTCTGCCAAAAGTCTCTAAATGCTGGGAATTGGAGCCTTTTGAAGGAGCTCCTGCCACGGAAATGTGCTCCCTGTTCCCTGTCAGATCCCATCGCTCACCACCCCACCTCCTGCTGACACTTTGGGCTCTCCAGGCAGGGCCCCTCACTAGGAACATGCCGGATCTGCAGCCTGGATCTCTCAGCTGGAACAAAGCCACAGCCTGTCCAGCCCATGGCTCAGACCTGTGACAGTGCCTGAGAGCCAGAGTGACATCCCTCCCACTCAGATACACATCCCTGTCAGCTCAGGGAACCTTGGGATGCTGGGGATCTTTGCACTGCTGATATGATGCCTGCAGACTCCCCAGCGTTTCTGCACAAGTGCATTTTGTTCTCCAGATCGTTCTTTTTCCCCACTTAGCACTTTATCCCAACAGGAAATGTTCTGTAAGGCCACCAGCCTAATTAAAAAGTTCTCTTGCGAGGCTGTTCTGAAATGTGCACATTTAGAGCTCACTGCACATGCAGAACAGGAACGTATGCATATGGATATCTGCAACCATCTTCCTATTTTTGGCTGAGTGAGCATATTTTCTGGGATCACATTCTGATCTCTGACTAATTAGTGTGCAGGATTAATATTTTTCAAGGGTGTTTAGCTGTGAAAAAACACGTGTTTGGCTGCATGTTCAATTTGCAAGTATGCTCCCTGCACTGCCACGGACTGATCAGGAATTGTGTGGGGAAAAACAAGGTCTTTGTCCATTTGCATCAGTGGTTTTTGCTTTACCAGCACAAGGAGACAGGTGGTTGAATTTAGATTTTGTGAATGCTTGTGCATAGCCAAATCCCTTGGAAAATCTAGGTCAAACCCTGCAGACAACATTTGGGCTGGCTTCTGTTTCCACACACTCTTTGCACTGCAAGGAATCGATTCTAAGCACATCAGAGAAGGGAAGTGACAGCAGAAAGTTCTGCTCAAGCCACACGGATTTGAATCACCCAGTCTCCCCCAAAGTCAGGTATTAAGACTTCCTCAATTCTTCCCATTTTGTTCCAATCCATTGAAATGGAATCCAGCAGTGCCACCACTGTGCTCACTAACACAGCCCTGCAATCTGACCAGGTCCTGCTGCTTCCGTTGGAATTCAGACTGGGTACTGAGCTCCCCTGGGGATTGATCCAGTGCCTGGCTACCAATTCCTTCAATTCCAGCTTCCTTCTGCCCTTCCTTCTCTAGAAACCCTCTCAGATTTACTTGGTGGGAAAACAAACACACCTGGTGGAGCTGAAGCATCACCTCGTGATCTGAGTCTTTGTCAAAGTTCAACCTGAACCATTTTGGTGGGGGGGAACAAAAACCCCAAAACCTCTTCTCTTACCTGCCTGTCACAGTCTGGGGTCTTTGATAAAATAACACCTCCAAACATTTCATTTTGCTGAGCCCATCACACACCTCAGCATCATCCCAGCAATCTGTAAGGCAGTTTGATGAACACACAGGCAGAAGCTGTTTGAAACAGGGAGATGGTTCATAGACATCTCTGGCTTAGGGTAAGTGGGTGATGTCTAGAAGAGAAACAATGTTCTCCAGCCTTCATGTTTGTGTGACAGTGATCACTGTCAATCACAGTTAAAATGACTTCAGCTTCACAGTGACAGGACCCTGCTGTCACTGCACTTATCTCTGAATAATGTAAAAAAAGCTGAGAACCACAAACAGAAAGATTGAGCCTGTGGAGACAGGGATTGACAGGCTTGGAAAGAGCCACCAGGGTACAGCAATCCCAGGCAATCATGGCATTGACCACCACTCCCATCAGATCCAGGGGTATTTCCCTCTGAACATTCCCACCAGGCTATGAAACATCCTTCAGGAATCTCAGGGGTGTCACTGAACAGAGCAGTGACAGAATTCCCTGAAAAAAAGAGCCCTGAGTACATCTCACCCCGTGTGGAGGACACAGAGAGCTTCTTGCTGTCTGTACTTCCTGTGTCCCACAGTCCCTGCAAGTGCCAGGAACGAGCAGGAAGGAGCAGGACTGGGATGTGTTTGTCCAGTGGTTATTTCTGATGGCACAGGGGACATTATCTTGCTGTCACTGAGAACACACTGGTGAACACATCACAGAAGTTCTGAACCCTGTGTTTTCTTGGGCTGTATTTCCATGAAAGCACAGCAGAGACATGGCTGTCCAAAGGGAAGAGCAGTCACAAATGGGAGTTTTCAGCCTTGAACCTGTCCCTCCTTGAAGTGTCCCTGCCTCGAGTTCACCGGTGCAAAGCTGGTGCGTGAAAGGTCACTGAGCACAGCAGGAGAGCCAGGAGCTGTGGGGAGGGCAGGAGCCAGCAGAGGCAATAAAAGAGCAGGGCGAAGAGCTGGTTCTGTGGCACAGGAGAAGGGCTCCACTCACAGAAATGGCAGCTCTGAAATGTCCTGAAGGGGCATGCTGAGTGACAGCTGAGCCCTGAGCTAAATTACACGTAGGTATTAATGGTGTGGTTGATTATTGGACTCAAGTTTTCAAAAAAGGATTCCAAAAGGAATCTTGTTGCTTTCTTCCCAGATGTCTTGGGCTGGAAATGCAAGATGTGGCTGGGGGTGTGTATTCTATTGCCATCTGTTAGAAGTTCTCTGCTGTTCATGGGGCAGTTTTCTTCATCTCTCCCACAGCCAATCCTCCCTCCAGGAGATCTCTGCTGTCCATGGCCAGGGAGTGTCCCTGCAGGGCTGATCAAATTCCATCATCCCACTGGGAGATGCTCCGGCCAGGGCAGGAGCCAAGCATTCCCACCTGGATACAATCTGAGCCTGGAACAGCACAGCAGCCTTTGCCCACTGCATTCCCAGAGGAGCAGCTTTCTCCTGCCCTGCATTGCCAGAGGAAGAGCAGGCCCATCTCCAGCAGCCCTGGAGCTTCAGAGGAAAACTGCAGCCTTGTGCAGGATCCCTGCTCCAGCAGAAGCACAGCTGGCACTGCAGGAGGGCTGAGCCCCCATGGGATGGGACTGTGCCACCACCCTGACCCACAGGGGGACAGGGCCTGCTCTGACTCTGGCAGGGTTGTTTTGTATTGCTGCTTTTTTTCCCCCTAATAAAGGACTGTTATTCCTATTCCCATATATTTGCCTGAGAGCCATTTAATTTCAAAATTATAATAATTCAGAGGGAGGGGATTTTCAATTTCCATTCCAAGGAAGGCTCCTGCTGTCCTTAGCAGGCACCTGCCTTTTCAAACCAGGACAACAGTCTGATCCAGCCATGAGGAATTTGGGGTCTGCATGCAACCACAGAGCTGTGACCTCAGAGATCAGAGGGACCTGGTGGGGGGCTCCCAGGAGGGATGTGCTGCCAGGCATGGACACAGGTTTGGTGGAAAGTACAGGTGGAAGACAAGGCGAGACAAGGACAGCATTAGCAGAGCCCTGCTGGTGGCAGAGGGACAGTCTGGCCTCCAGACCCAAGCCACAGAGGTTTGGAGTGCTGAGGAAGAAGGGAGAAATCCCTGCAACCACACTGAGATTTCCAGGTGAAGATCCCATGGGTCACACCATCTTGCCCATACAATGCCCACGGTTTCCATCACAAAGCTCCCCTTGAAGCCACTCACTGTCCTCTTGAAGTCACCCTGTCCAACAACTCAAAGAGCCCAAGAAATGACCCTGGAGGTGGCAAAACCAATATTTACTCAAAGACTGGTCCTTGCCTTGTCCCACCCCCAGATCCAGCCCACGGCAGGGCAGGAGCCTGCAAGGATAACTCACAGACCTCTGGCTGCAAGTCTCTCAATCCTGCAATAAACCCCACACTGGCAACAAATCAGGTAGCAAGCAAATGTGATAGCAGGCAAATAGATCCTGCTAAGTCATTTTAAACTGCAATTGCCGGGACTTTTTTTGTAACATTCTGATGTACATATTTGGCCCATTAGAAAAACAACTTCATTTTCAGCCAGAGTTTCTGTAATGGAGCAATTCCCTGCTTCAGTGCAGATCTCTCCAGAGAGTTAGGGTGAAAAGCACACAGTGCTTGGCTCAGGAGAGAGGTGTAAACCAGCTGGCAGTGCACAAAATCCATTTCTCAGGA
This sequence comes from Onychostruthus taczanowskii, assembly GCF_017590055.1. Classification (NCBI taxonomy): domain Eukaryota; kingdom Metazoa; phylum Chordata; class Aves; order Passeriformes; family Passeridae; genus Onychostruthus; species Onychostruthus taczanowskii. The sequence continues at coordinate 435,848 of NW_024503680.1, read as the reverse complement.
GCTGGCCAGACAGTTCAGCCCCCTCTGAAGGGCAGCAGTCATGAGGGCTGGGAAGTGGAGACAGCAAATGCAGCAACATCATCAGCCCTGACCTCCTGGAGCGTGGATCCAGGCTCTGGGAGAGCAGAGCCAGCCTAAGCAGGCAGAGATGGGACAGAGGGATTCAGGACACAGGTGAGGGCAGCTCCAGGCAGCTCCCCTGCAGTGCTCACTGGGATTCTGTGCTGGAGGAATCTCCAGAAGGATTTTATGGCTGCATTCACCCTGCCACAACCCCCCAGCACAGACAGCTCTGTGCATAAAGCTCCAAGCACACTCTGTGGGACCATGGATACAGCACCAGGCCTTGGGGCTGTACAAGCAAACAAACTCTCCCCTGGAAGGAAACCTGCTGGCAGAGTCAGGGATCAGCCCTGTCTTCCCTCATTCTTCTTCACAGCCCCTCTGAGGATTGTCCTTCCCCAGCTCAGGAGGCCAGACCCAGCCCTGGAGCTGTGGGATGGCCCCTGTGGGGGCTGCAGGGAATGGCTGACCACCTGGAGTGGTGAACCACAGAACCATGGAATGGTTTGGATTGCAGGGACCTTAAAGCTCATCCCATTCCACCCCTGTCATGGCAGGAACATCTTCCATTGTCCCAGGTTGCTCCAGTCCCCATCCAGCCTGGGCTTGGGCACTGCCAGGGATCCAGGGGCAGCCACAGCTGCTCTGGGCACCCTGTGCCAGGGCCTGCCCACCCTCACAGGGAACACTTCCTTCCCAATATTCCATCTATTCCTGCCCTCCTTCACCCTAAGGCCATTCCTCTCTGTCCAAGTCCAGCATGTCACTCCAGCCTCGGGAGAGACTCCAGCACCCCTGAGCCCAGGATCCTCCCAGCATAACCACCCACCTCACAAGAGCAACATGGACGTAAAAATAGGAGTAACACCAAAAACTTCAGAGGCAAAACTGAACTTAAAGGCAAGAATGGAGGGGAAGAAGTATCCCAGCATTGATCCCAGGCACAGCCCCTGGGGCTGGGAGCCCCCTCAGTGAAATGCAGTCGCTCCCCTTCCCTTCCAGCCTCTCCAGTGTGGCCTTGGGAGAAGCTGCTTAACATTTTTCAAGCCTAGGACAAGGCAAAGAATCATTTGGTTGAAAAATGGCCTTTAGTAGAACATGAAAGATTTTATGAAAAACTATTGGCTTTTTAGAAGTGTTTCCCCCTTTTTGATTTTTTTTGGTGACATCCTCTATTCGTCTTTTTTACTGCAGCCTGCAATGTAAACCAGCCTTTGCTTTCTCTTCTGGAATTATTCTATGTTAAGATACTTTTTCAATCAAAAAACCTATCAAAATAATTCATGTACAGAAAATCTGCTATGGGGAAGAAGCAGCAGTTTGAATTTTCTGGAGGGTGACCCATGGAGGACAGGCATGGAATCCTGGAGGAATTCCAGGAATCATTCTCTCCTGGAGCAGAGGAACAGGCCAGGCTGCTCCCACCCTGCCCCTGCACCTCTGCACAGCCCTGCCCAGACCCTCATCTTCCTGCTGCCCATTGCAAACTGTCCTTCTGATTTCCCCAGCCAAATTCCCTGTTCTTGCTCTGCTTTACGAATTCCTGATGCAGAAGCAGGAGCCTGCTCTCCTCCAATTGCTCCCCTCACCCCAAACCTCCCTTTCCCCAGAGCTTTGGGGAAAGCAAAGCCAGTTTGGGGCAGAGAGCTGCAGCACAAAAGGGCTCTTTGTGCTCATTTCATTGAGTTCTGCGAGCTGAGATTTCGAGAGCAATATCTGAACAGAGATTTGAAGAAGTGCTTATGTGATGGTTTTGTTAACAGCACTGAGAACATGCACAGGGCAGCTGATCGATCCCTTTATTGGGCAAAATTTGCTTCCTAGAATTCCGAGCTGGAGACGGGCTGTGACTGAAATGCCAAACTGCTGGGAGGTGCCTGCGTGGAGGAGCCAGCCCCATCGCTCTGCTGAGGCACAGGTGCACCCTGACCCCTCCCAAGGCTCAGGAGAGGAGCAGAGGGGGAAGAAAACCAAAAGGACAGCAGCAGGAGAAGGTTTGTGGAAGATGACTGTGGCATTTTCTGTATGGGGGAAGACCCTCCCTGGGAAAGCTGCCCTGCTGTCCCAGTGACCCTGGGAGAGTTGCTGCTGCTGGGGGCATCCCACAGATGGATCTGCAGTGCTCCATGGAGACAGGGACAGCTGGGCCCACAGCCAGGCATTTTCAGACACACAACCCTTTCCCACCCTCACCGTTCCTTTTAAACTTAGATCAGATGCAAAACTGAGGTGCAGCTTCTAGTCCAGCTGGTTTGGAACTCTGAGTGCTCAGCAGACAGGAGCTGCCCTTGGGTAGGATGAGATACCCTCCCCTCAGCCTGCTCAGAGGTGCCTAAATAAAAACTGGGAATTGTGGGGGCAGGTGTAATGACACAGACAAGGAGGGAAATGGGGTGTGTGGAAGGGATGGGTGAAGAATGAACGATACTCTTGGAGCTGAGTCAGCAGCAAGTGCTGGAAGAAAGAGGGGGAGAATCACAGTCAGCCCTTAGAGTTATCCACAGAAATCACAAAACTCCTCATTTCCCTCTCCTGGAAGTGTTCCAGGCCAGGCTGGATGGGGCTTGGAACAACCTGGAGCAACCTAGTCTGTTGGAAGGTGTCCTTGCCCACAGCAGGGGCTGGAACTGGGGGAATTTAATATCCTTTTCAACCCAGACATTTTGTAATTCTGTCACCATCACAGACTCATGTTAAAAATCTCTCAAAATCTGATGTTTCCTCATCCTGCGGACTCCACACAAATCCCTGGGGTTTGTGGTTTAGCCCCCTGCCCCACTTCTCCAGGAGCTCAGCACAGGGTTACACAGCTGGGATCAGCCCACGGCCCCTGCCCCAGCACAGACACGGACTCCTCTGTTGGGTGTTTTAGGGCTGGTTTTCCCATATTCTGCAGCTCCTGGCCCCTCACAGAGGAGGGTTTCAAGTGCCCCAAAAGTGAGAAAGCGCAGGATCCTGCATCTTCCCTTCCTGCTGGTTCCAAAGCAAATTCCCACACGGCTCAGCCCTATGCTCTGCTCCACCCTGCACCTGGACAGGTGTAGCCCAGGCAATGCCTCCCTTTCCCAGCTTTCATCCCTGCTCCTCAGGACACCCCCGTGTCCCTCATGCTCCTCTGCTCCATGGCTAAAGATAAGCTCTTTCTGCAGGAGGGATAAGGACATCCCCTCCCAAGTTACCAATCCCCTCCCAAGTTACCACTCCCCTCCTGCAGCCAGGGCTGGACTTTCTGTGAATTTACACATCTTTCTGTTAACTCCTCGATGACTGAGCATCCTGGGATAACGTGGCTGGGGAGCTGAAAAGTGGATAATTTGGTAACAGCCTCTCACTGGTGCTGCTTCCCCAGCTGTCCTGCACGGGAAACCTCACCAGCAACTTAGAACTCATTCAGTGGGGTTTTTTCCTTTAATGAATTGTTGGTGTTGATGGCAATTGATGGTGTTGAAGGGGAATTGATGGTTTAAAGGGGGAATTGTTGGTGTTGAAGGGCAATTGATGGTGTTGAGGGGGAATTGTTGGTGTTGAAGGGGAATTGGTGGTGTCAGGGGCTCACCCCAGCCCATCCAAGCACCTGGAGCAGAGGGAAATGCTCTGAAAAAGGATATTTGATTGCCATATTTTCTCTGGAAAGGTGAATGTGCAGCAAAACTCAAAAAGCTCCCCAAAGCAATTCCACAGGATAAACCCAAAAGGGAAGTGTGTGTTTGTCTGTTTCTATGCAATAGTTGATTTGTTTGCTCCAGCTTCTCTCTGTTCCTCCACAGTAGAGTAAAACATCTAGATAACACTGTAGAAGCAAAATAATTTTTAAAGAAGAAAATTCAATTAAAAAATGTAATTTAAGAACATAAAACACCTCACCATGATATTATAGGCATGCTCTGACTTTACATTTCTTGCACAGTACTTCTAATTTAATCCCTTCAAAGTTAGTTAAAACTGTGTTAATTTTTAACTGATCCATTTCAAGGTAAGAATTATTTCTGAGCTTGTAAACATCCCCCAGGCTAGGGGTGGAAAGCCAAGGAACACAAGGCCAAGAATGAAAGCTGAAATCATGGGTTTGCTCCTCTCTGCATTCTCAGTGTCTGTGCTCCCAGCAGCCAAGAGTAAATTAATGAAAGGTGAAAATAGAAACAAAACTCACTGTGACTTCTTTGAAACTCTCTTTGCTTAATCTGTAGGAGTAAACATCACCATAATTCTGTGACCCAATAATGGGAACATACTGAGGACTTACAGTCCTTAAAAATCTGGATGTGACATATTTCTTTATTTTCCTTGCACTTAAATTTAATTAATTCCTGAGTTTCTGATGCTTATTTCATGGAATCACAGAATAGATTGGGTTGGAGGGACCTTAAAGCCCATCCAGTTCCAACCTCAAACCTTCCACTGCCTCAGGCTGCTCCAAGCCCTGTCCAGCCTGGCCCTGGACACTGCCAGGGATCCAGGGGCAGCCACAGCTGCTCTGGGCACCCTGTGCCAGGCCCCCCGCCCCTGCACAGGGAACAGTTCCTTCCAAACACTAGATTCTCTTTTAGTTTAAAAATGCTTTCCCCTTGTCCTATCACTGTCTGCCCATCTAAGAAGTTCATGGAATCATGGAATGGTTTGAGTAGGAAGGGACCTTAAAGCCCTTTTAAGTCCAACTCCAAAGTTGCTCCATTGCTCCATTGCCTGAGGTACTTTAACTTGAGTTACAGATCTGAGTTTCCATCCTTCCCTGTGGTGTTTGTGCAGAAACAAACCCAGCTCTTGGCCCAGCACTGTCCTGGCCCTGCCAGCTCCCTTTGCACAGATGCTCTGCACTCTCACTCTGCTGCTTCATCTGCACTGCAGTTGTTCCAAATGCTTTCCAGCTGGGGGTTACATCTTTTAGGAAGGTAATATCTTAGAGGAAAATATGAATTTAGAACCTTTTTTCTCCTGAAGGAGTCACACCAACTCCCCTTGGTGGTTTCATGTCCCCACACAGAGGGCAGGGCCCCCGCCCTCACCCTCCTCCTGCTGCAGAGGCCCGTCAGCCCCAGGATGTTACAAACAGTAATTTGTCACCATCAACCATTGCCCAGCTCTCACTGGGATGCTGTCACAGGGGAGGCCACACAGCTCTCATGGTACCTCAGCTGGCACTGATCTGCCTCCAGCACAGGCTCAGTATCTTTGCTTTCTCCTGAACATCTGGATGGAGACATTTGAAGCACAGGTACAAATGTCCCGAACACAGAGCATCTGAAAGTGCAGCTATCACCACACACCCCCTGCTGCAGTCTGATCAGGCCACATTCCTGATGGAATTCTGGATACCCGGCAGTGGCCCCAGGCCCATCTGCAAAAGCAGCAAATACATGTTGGGAACTATTTAATTATAATTCCTCAGAGGGCTCAGTTTGTGTTGTGTCTGGACCACACCAGGCACTGAGCCACAGGAGAGGGACATTTCCACAAACTCTGTGGAGGGAAAAGCCAGCAGCTGCCAGGCATTGCAGCAGGAGATGTCATCAGAATGTTTCTGCTGTGCTGCAAACATGAATCTTTCGATCAGATCCACCTCCAGAGCTCACACTCCATCCTTCAGGGTCACCCTGTGCCCCCCAGCACTGTAAAGCAGCAGTTACCAGGGTATGAAATATTTGCTGCTCTGGATAAAAGGATACCAGAGCCCTGGGAAGGTCCAGGCTGTGAAGGGAGGAGTGCAGAGCTGCCAGCTGAGTGCCGTGGTGTGGAACACCATGAGAAAACACCTCAGAGTTAGCTTTCCTCCAGATGTGCTCCTCGGGGTGTTTGAGTTTTGATGATTTTTAATTAATCAGCAGCTGCTGAGGTTCCTCCAGTGGAAGCAGACACAGGAACCACGATCATGTGATGTGATTCCCTGCAATAATATTGCCTCCTTTTCTCCAGCTGAGCCCCAGCACGGAGCTGGGGAAGGCTCTGGGGCACAGGTCTGCTGAGGAGTGGCTGAGAGAGCTGTGGATGTTTAGCATTTCAAAACCAACACTTGAAAACTTCCTTAAAAAAGAAAAAAAAATTTGCCCTATTCCTATTTTTTCTGAGAGAGAAAACAAGACACTTTCAGCCACATGGGAAATGTTCTCATTTGGGTCAGGCTGCTATTTTGAGTGCAGGGCTGCCAGCCCTCTGCAATTATCTTGCCCAGACAATGGGATGGATGTTCCCATGCAGCCAGAAAGGGCAGGACACTCCAACAGCTCCCACTCATTAAAAAGAAGGAACAGTACCAGGATGTGGCACCAGTACCTCCAGCAGGATTGGCCCAATGGGCCCTGCTCACACTGGGCTGTGCAGGGGGGGCTTCTGTCAAAGGGGAGGAGGGACAATCACCAATCCCATCTCCATCCCATAAATACTGGTGGGCTGCAGGACGCAGCTGCACATGGAGCACTGCAGTGCTCAGCGCTGTGTGCACAGCAGGCCCTGCTCCCACAGCCGTGGCACTGTGGGGCTGATACCTTAGGATTTGAGCTTTTCTACTTTCCATATATTTGTAACCCTGCAGTTGTTCAGTGTATAGCTCCAAACCCCACAGACAGTGTGAGCTGCTGCTTTCCCAGTTTGGGCAGACACAACAATTCCTCCCCAGGCTGGCAATCAAGGACACCTCACTGCCTCAGGGCCCAGAGATGGAAACAAAAGTGAGTTGGGGGGAAGCAAACTTGGGGTGAATTACCTGAAGCTGTAAGTGGAAGATTAACCCCCAATATGCAAATGGACCCAACTTATAAAAGTGTGAAAACCAGTGACCTGTGGTCCATTTGGTGTAGCACCTGAGGGAGCTTTCTGCTTCTTATTCCCTTAATTTTGTCCAGCCTCTGTTTTTAGGTAGCCCCAAAGGCATCATGGGTGCAGGACACCTCGGAGCAGGACCCAGCTCTCCTGGGTGAGGACATTTGAGTTCCCCGAGTTTTCCTGGCAGTCCAATGGACAGGGTATTTCAGTGTTTCCTTGTGCACACATAGCCCCAAAACACAGCCCTGTTCTCTGGGAAATCAGAGGAGCCATATGGCCTGGTCCCACTGCGGTGACAGGGACACTGCCAGCGGGACAGATGGGCACAGGAGGGATCAGGGACTGGGGTATGTGCCTTGGAGACTCCCTGTGACCAGAAACATGGAACTGATGGAGCTCACACTGAGCTGCCAAGCCTGCCCTAAGAGAGGACCCTGGAAAAGGTGTCCCAGCTCAGGGAAAAGGAAATTCCTGTCTATTTTCCACATCTTCAAGGAACACTGCTGGCAATGGACTTCCCTGGTGCATCATTTGCATCCCAGGATTCACAGTTGTATACACTCACACAGACACATCACAGAATTGGGGAATATCCTGAGCTGGGAGGGACCCCCAGGATCACCAGCCCAGCCCCAGCCCTGCCCAGACCCCCCAACAACCCCACCCTGGGCACCCCTGGCAGCGCTGTCCCAGCGCTCCTGGAGCTCTGGCAGCCTCGGGGTCGTGCCCATTCCCTGGGGAGCCTGGGCAGTGCCAGCACCTCTGGGAAGAACTTTTCCCTGATTTCCAAACCCAAATAAATAAATCCCAAAATAATAATATCCAACCTCCCAAATAAATAAATATTTTAATATTAGAAAATTGTAAAAATATAGAAATATAAAACTAGAAAAATAGAAAAAAATTACACAAATATAAAAATACAAACTCACACACCTGTGCCCACCCCATATCCATATTTTTACTTCTCCTTGTACTCAGAAATTCCCATCAGCCTCTTCACAACACAGTTTTATTCCTTTAGGATCCCTCCAGCTTCCAAACACTGCAGGCGGAGCTGCCCCTGAGGTGTCCAGGCATGCTGCACATGGAGATGCAGAGCTGGGCTGATGTGTGCACTGCACCCTTGTCTCAGTTTGAAAAGACAGGTGTCTGCTAAGGAAGGCAGGAACCTCCCCTGAAATGGAAAAGCATTTCCAACCTAGGACACCCCTTTAACCACACGTGCAGGGCTTGCAGCCACAGCTGCAGTTCCTGCCCACTCTCCCCATCCATTCCAGCTGCTCATGGTCCCAAAGCCAAGCACAGGGCCCTCAATTTATGTTGGGCTGTTAAAATTTTTAAACGTCTGTAAATGACCAGCAGTTTATCAATAGAACTGCTTTTGTCAGCTGTGGCTGGGGAGGGCAGGGAAATATTGGCAATTTTCCAATCACCATTCATTTTATGTCAGTTTTCTTCCCATTTAAAGCAGGAGTTGGGTAGAAACAATATCCATTATTAATATATAAATGTTTTATTAACAATATAAAGACCACAAAGATTTGTAACTTTAATAATAGTTTTGTGTTTTAAAATTCTGTGGCATTATTATTTATTGAGCAGCTAGGGCTCCTTTTTTGCAGGGACACAGTTAGGCAGAACCATGGGAAAATAGATATCTTGGAGTTATCAGGGGAGAAATATTCCAGCTGACTTAAGTGATTCCTGGCAGGACTTCTTTTTTTTTAATAATTTTTAAAATAAATTTGTCACACACTCTTTACAATAAGGCCTATAAAATCTCAAAGGTAAATCATTTTTCCTGAACTTCACTTCTGGTGTTGCCCATGCTGGAGCATCCGCAGAGCCCTGCTCTCATATTCTGCAAATTATTCAGGTTTCTGTGTTAAACCATTTTGGTTTTAGCTGTTGCTGTGCCAGAGCAGAGCGATAACTGCATTTCCTTCTCCCTGCAGGGGGATCTGTGGCTCTCAGGTGACTGAGGAAATTGAGAGGGGGAAAGGAACATAATGTTTGAGCTTTATTTTGTTCTCCCTCCTGGGATTTCACTTCATGGGCTTTTTCCCCCCACACCCCATCATCTTCTTCTCTTAGCAGATATTTTAAGAGCTGTGTGGATTTCCAAGAGTTAGGTCTGGTAGTTCAAAAAAATACAAAATATGAAACGAAATCATTTGAATGACCTGATGTTTTATTTTTATCTTAATTTCAGAATTAAAAAAATAATGCTTGTGTTTGAGATCTCTAAAACAGCAGAAGGGTTTTGCAAATAAATGAAGAAAAATAGTTAATAACAATAACAATAATAGCCATGCTAATAAAATCCAAAAACTTGCACTTTTTGTCTCCAGTGGAAATTGTGAGGCTTTTTCAAAAAGCAAAGTTTCTGGTTTTTTTAGAAATAAACTTGCTGCCTTTATCCAAATACTTTTAAGCCTGGACAAAATCAAAGTATCAGCCTGCATTAGTCAGGGTTCAGCTGGTGACCAAACATCATCAAAGGCCCAAAACTTAAAAGATTTAAATTCTTTAGCTCTGTTCAGCCCAGAAAACTGAATAATAAATCTCTAAATCCCACATGAAAGCTCTTAGCACAAAACACTTGGCAATTTCAGGCTCTTCCTCTCCTTGTTCATTTTGGATGTGAAATATTCCTGCCAAGGTGAGCAGCTTTCAGAGAGAATATTCTGTCTGCTGGGTCTGTACATTCCATACACACACTTCTGAATCTGGAGAGGAGCTACATTCAAAACTCAGATCACTGAGAAATTATTGTCAAAAAATAGCAAGTTTCGCTTGCCCCTTTCTTGTAGAAATCTGATTGGATCCACCTGAAGCTTTTCCATAAAGTCTTTTCCACAGAGTAAATACCATTTACTGAAACCAAAACTGTTCAGGGGAGAGGGACATAGTCAATTAGCTTCTTCAATCATACTAATCACAATACAAAATGAAATTAGAAAAAGAAGATTGCATTTCAATACTTCTAAGCAAAAAACTCTGGTTTTCCTATATGAACATGAATTTTAAAAAGCCTCAATTACAAGAACTATTTAAAGCCAGCTATTAAATCGCTTATTAACCACTAACCACTTTTTAACCACCTATTTCACCATTCAACCATCATTTTAAAAACATTTCAACAGACCCAAGTGAAAAGGTCTTGTTCAAGCTTCAAATTGCAGGAAAGTTGGTGACTTGGGCTGTTATTTGTGAGTCAAAAAGGGCCATTTGCTGGTTTTGAGACTACAGAAAATCCCCCAGAATTACATGTCCCAGACAGCTTTGAGAGTTATTGTAAGGAACTTCAGATCTTACAAAAATTGTATTTTGATATTTCCTGTTTCACATTTCACTCCAACAAATAGAATCAATGGATGGTAGGGATGTGCTCCAGCCCTGCCAGATGGAATCCCTATTCCTGGAAGTGTCCAAAGCCTGGCTGGATGGGGCTTGGAGCACCCTGGGATGGTGGAAGGTGTCCCTGCCCATTGCAGGGGGTGGGATGAGGTGGTTTTTAAGGTCCCTTCCAACCCACCCCATTCCATGACTCCATGACAGGACAGTCATGGTTCCTTTTCCAACCACAGCCATTCCCTGGGTCTGGACACACATTACTCACATGCAACTCAACCTGCCAGGAAATGAGCAGAGATGGGGCAGCAGGGTTGGTTTTCACATTACATATGGCCAAATACCAACTAAATACTTTTCTACCCAAAAAATCCTCCTTGGGCAGTACCTACAGTTGTGAACAGAGGCTCTGGCATGTGGGCACAGATGTTTGGGCACAGCTGGAGTGCCCAAACATGGCAGCAGGTGGTGTTCAGAGTGCTGCAACCTTCCTGAAGAATCATCTTGAAAAAGACCCCTCACAGGTACATCTGTGCTCACACCAGGTGATTTCAGCTCTTCTGGGATCCAGGCAACACAGAAGGAGAGACGGGTCTTCATGTGGGGCTCCAAGGACAGCCTTTATTGAGCTTCTTCCTCAAAAGTGTCCAGGGCCAAGAGGCCCACTCAGCAGGGAAAGCAGGGTTTATATGGGGATCGCGAGGGGTGGGGCAGAACACCAGGGCACAGGGGTGGAGTGAGGGGGAAGGGCCAATGGGATACATTGAATCTGCATGTCACAGCACAGCATGCTGGGAGAAGCCTTTTCCCTCACCCTAAAAAGGTTGGTTATGGCTTGAGGGGTTTTTCCTCCAGAGGAGGTTTTTGGGCTTTTCCCTGTTGGCCCACCGGCCTCCGCAGTGGCATCCCCAACTTGTTCATACTCTGCATTTAATGTGGAACTGGGTGTCCTGGACAAGCTTCAAAGCTCCTCCTTGACACAAATTTTTCTGTGATCTTGAACCTATTTTACTGAGCCAGGAGGCAAATCTTCCTGGATATTAGTAAGAAGTTTTTCACAGAAAGAGTGATAAAATATTGGAATGGCCTGCCTGTGCGTGTGGTGGAGTCACCATCCCTGGATGTGTTTAAAAACAGACTGAATGTGGCGCTTGGTGCCATGGTTTAGTTAAGGTGTTTAGAGCATGGGTTGGACGTGATTATCTTGAAGGTCTCGTCCAACCAAGTGATTCTGTGAAATTGTGTTTCTGTGAAACCCACCCAGGTGCAGGAGTACCTTCCCTGACCTGCCAGTGCCTGGCTGCTCTGGCCTGCAGAATTCCCTGCCAGGGACTTCTTCCTGCCTGGGCTGGGCTCTCCTGCTCTCCTCCCTGGCACAGCAGCAGCAGGATGTCTGTGTGGGCTCCAGGGAGGGAATTCTGATTTCACTCCAAGCCTGTCCTAGGAAAACAGCACTTGATAGCAGAGCTACAGGGGACATAAACAGACCCTACCCTGGCTTTGAGAAGGAGCTGTCTGCTCTGCCTGGCACAGGAACAGGATTTGAGCAGCTGATAATATCAGGAAATTCAATGCATTTATAAAATTCTAGTGAAGAAATGCTTGAGAAATTAAAACAGTCAGCAGGTGAATATAAAACCACAGCAGAAGGGGGGGGGGGGGGGGGGGGGGTTTTTTGGGGTTTTTTTGTTTCCCCCCTGGGATGCCCTTTTCAGCTGCAGTGCACCTGGAGCCCTGGGCTTTGTGGTTTTCAAAACCCAAACCTGAGGCC